>NW_027480601.1:600000-827910 GCF_051401765.1 Calliopsis andreniformis | reverse complement strand
GGCTGAGGGTTTAGGATTGAGGTTTGAGGACTGAGGACTGAGGATTGAGGATTGAGAATTGAGGATTGAGGATTGAGGATTAAAGATTGAGGATTGGGTATTGAGGATTGAAGAATGAGGATTGAGGATTGAGGATTGAGGATTGAGGATTGAAGATTGAGTATTGAGGATTGAGGATTCAGGATTGAGGATTGAGGATTGAGGGTTGAGGATTGAGGATTGATGGTTGAGGGTTGTGTGTTGAATATTGAGGATTGAGAATTGAGGATTGAGGATTGAGGATTTAGGATTGAGGATTGAAGATTGAGTATTGAGGATTGAAGGATGAGGATTGAGGATTGAGGATTGAGGATTGAAGATTGAGGATTGGGGGATTGAGGATTGGCGATCGAGGATTGAGTATTGACGATTGAGAATTGAGGATTGAAAATTGATTGTTGAGGACTGTGGGCTGAAGGTTGACGATTCAGGATTGAGGATTCGGGATTGAGGTTTGAGGACGAGGACTGACGGTTGAGGATTGAGGTTTGAGGAATGAGGATTGAGGATTGAGGATTGAGGATTGAGGATTGAGGATTGAGGATTCAGTATTGAAGATTGAGTATTCATGACTGATGATTGAGGATTGAGGATTGAGGATCGAGGATTGAGGATTGAAGATAGAGTATTGATGATTGAGGATTGAGGATTGAGGATTGAGGATTGAGGATTGAGGATTGAAGATTGAGGATTGGGGATTGAGGATTGAGGATTGAGAATTGAAAATCGAATATTGAGTATTGAGGATTGAAGATTGAGGTTTGAGGATTGAGGATTGAGGATGGTGGATGAGGGCTGAGGGTTGATGATTGAGGTTTGAGTATTGAATACTGAGAATTCAGGATATTCTATTGAGTATTGAGAACTGAGGATTGATGATTGAGTATCGAGGATTGAGGATTGAGTATGGAGGATTGAAGATTGAGGATTGCGGATTGAGGATTGATGATTGAGGACTGAGTGTTGAGGGTTGAGTGATGAGAATTGATGTCTGTGGATTCAGATTTGAAGATTGAAGATTGGGGATTGAGTATTGAAAACTGCGAATTGAGGATATTCTAATGAGGACTGAGGATTGACAAATGATTGTTGAGGACTGAGGGCTGAAGATTGACGATTCAGGATTGAGGATTCGGGACTGAGGTTTGAGGACGAGGACTGACGGTTGAGGATTGAGGTTTGAGGATTGAGGATTGAGGACTGATGACTGAGGATTGAGGAATGGGGATTGAGCATTGAGGATTGAAGATTGAGGACAGGGGATTGAGGATTGAAGATTGAGGATTGAGGATTGAGGATTGAGAATTGAGAATTGAGGATGAGGACTGAGGGTTGAGGATTGAGGTTTGAGGAATGAGGATTGAGGATTGAGGATTGAGGATTGAGGATTGAGGATTGAGGATTCAGTATTGAAGATTGTGTATTCATGACTGATGATTGAGGATTGAGGATTGGGGATTGAGGATTGAGGATTGAAGATAGAGTATTGATGATTGAGGATTGAGGATTGAGGATTGAGGATTGAAGACTGAGGATTAAGGATTGAGGATTGGGGATTGAGGATCTAGGATTGGAGATTGACTATTGAGGATTGAGGATTGAGGATTGAGTATTGAGTATTGAGGATTGAGAATTGAGGATTGAGGATTGAAGACTGAGGATTAAGGATTGAGGATTGGGGATTGAGGATCTAGGATTGGAGATTGACTATTGAGGATTGAGGATTGAGGATTGAGGATTGAGGAACGAGGATTGAGGATTGAGGATGATGGCTGAGGGTTGAGGATTGAGGTTTGAGGACTGAGGACTGAGGATTGAGGATTGAGAATTGAGGATTGAGGATTGAGGATTGAGGATTGAAGATTGAGGATTGGGGATTGAGGATTGAGGATTGAGGATTGAGTATCGAAGATTGAGTATTGAGGATTGAAGATTGAGGTTTGAGGATTGAGGATTGAGGATGGAGGATGAGGGCTGAGGGTTGAGGATTGAGGTTTGAGTATTGAATACTGAGAAATCAGGATATTGTGTTTAGTATTGAGAATTGAGGATTGATGGTTGAGTATTGGGGATTGAGCATTGAGTATTGAGGATTGAAGATTGAGGTTTGAGGATTGAGAATTGAGAATTGAGGATGAGGACTGAGGGTTGAGAATTGAGGTTTGAGGAACGAGGATTGAGGATTGAGAATTGAGGACTGAGGATTGACGATTGAGTATTGAAGATTGAGGATTTTGACTGAGGATTGAGGATTGAGGATTGAGGATTGAGGATTGAGGATTGAGGATGGAGGATTAAGGATTGAGGATTGAGGATTGGGTATTGAGGATTGAAGAATGAGGATTGACGATTCAGGATTGAGTATTGAGGATTGAAGATTGAGTATTGAGGATTGAAGGTTGATGATTGAGGATTGAGGTTTGATAATCGAGGATTGAGGACTGAGGATTGAGGATTGAAGATTGAGTATTATGGATTGAGGATTGGGGATTGAGGATCTAGGATTGGAGATTGACTATTGAGGATTGAGATTTGAGGACTGAGGACTGAGGATTGAAGTATGAGTATTGAGGGTTGAACATTGAGTATTGATGATTGAGGATTGAGGATTGAGGATTGAAGATTGAGGATTGGGGATTGAGGATTGAGGATGGAGGATGAGGGGCTGATGTTTGAGGATTGAGGTTTGAGTATTGAATACTGAGAATTCAGGATATTCTATTGAGTATTGGGAATTGAGTATTGATGGTTGAGTATTGAGGATTGAGGATTGAGGATTGAGGATTGAGTATTGAAGATTGAGGATTGATGATTGAGGATTGAGGATTCAGGATTGAGGATTAAGTGTTGAGGATTGAGGATTGATGATTGAGGATTGAGGATTGAGGATCGAGGATTGAGGATTGAGGATTGAAGATTGAGGATTGAGGGTTGATGATTGAGTGTTGAAGATTGAGGATTGATGATTGAGGATTGAGGATTGAGGATTGAGGATTGAGGACTGAGGATTGAAGATTGAGGATTGAGGATTGAAGATTGAGTATTGATGATTGAAGATTGAGTATTGAGGATTGAGGGGTGAGGACTGAGGATGAGGACTGACGGTTTAGGATTGAGGTTTGAGGATTGAGGAATGCGGACTGATGACTGAGGGTTGAGGATTGAGGATTGAGCATTGAGGATTGAAGATCGAGGACTGTGGATTGAGGATTGAAGATTGTGGATTAAGGATTGAGGATTGGTTCTTGAGGATCTAGGATTGGATGTTGATTATTGAGGATTGAAGATTGAGGATTGAGGATTGAGGATTGAGAATGGAGCATGAGGGCTGAGGGCTGAGGATTGAGGTTTGAGTATTGAATCCGGAGAATTCAGTATATTCTATTGAGTATTTAGAATTGAGGTTTGATGGTCGAGTATTGAGGATTGAGGATTGAGGATTGAGGATTGATGACTGAGGATTAAGGATTGAGGATTGATGATTGAGGATTGAGGATTGAAGATTGAGTATGGAGGATTGAAGATTGAGGATTGAGGATTGAGGATTGAAGATTGAGGACTGAGTGTTGAGGGTTGAGTAATGAGAATTGATGTCTGTGGATTGAGATTTGAAGATTGAAGATTGGGGATTCAGTATTGAAAACTGTGAATTGAGGATATTCTATTGAGGATTGAAGATTGAGGTTTGAGGATTGAGGATTGAGGATGGAGGATGAGGGCTGATGGTTGAGTATTGAGGTTTGAGTATTGATTACTGAGAATCCTGGATATTCTATTGAGTATTGGGAATTGAGGATTGATGGTTGAGTATTGAGGATTGAGGATTGAGGATTGAGGATTGAGGATTGAGTATCGAAGATTGAGGATTGATGATTGAGGATTGAGGATTGAGGATTGAGGATTGAGTGTTGAAGATTGAGGATTGAGTATTGAGGATTGAGGATTGAGGTTTGAGGATTGAGAATTTAGAATTGAGGATGAGGACTGAGGGTTGAGGATTGAGGTTTGAGGAACGAGGACTGAGGATAGACAATTGAGGATTGAGGATTGAGGATTGAGGATTGAGGATTGAGGATTGAAGATTGAGGATTGGGGATTGAGGATTGAGGATTGAGAACTGAGAATCAAAGATTGGCTATTGAGGATTGAATATTGAGGTTTGAGGATCGAGGATTGAGGATGGAGGATGAGGGCTGAGGGTTGAGGATTGAGGTTTGAGTATTGAATACTGAGAATTCAGGATATGCTATTGAGTATTGAGAATTGAGGTTTGATGGTTGAGTATTGAGGATTGAGGATTGAGAATTGAGGATTGAAGATTGAGGTTTGAGGATTGAGGATTGAGAATTGAGGATGAGGACTGAGGGTTGAGGATTGAGGTTTGAGGAACGAGGATTGAGGGTTGAGAATTGAGGACTGAGGATTGACGATTTTGTATTGAGGATTGAGGATTGATGACTGAGGATTGAGGATTGAGGATTGAGGATTGAGGATTGAGGATTGAATACTGAGTATTGAGGATTGAGGATTGAGGATTGAGGATTGAGGATTGGGTATTGAGGATTGAAGAATGAGGATTGACGATTCAGGATTGAGGATTGGGGATTGAAGATTGAGTATTGAGGATTGAAGGTTGGTGATTGAGGATTGAGGATTGTGGATTGTGGATTGAGGATTGAGGGTTGATGATTGAAGATTGAGTATTGAGGATTGAAGACTGAGTATTCAGGATTGAAGATTGAGGATTGAGGATTGAGGCTTGAGGATTGAGGATTGAGGATTGAGGATTGAAGATTGAGGATTGGGAATTGAGGATTGAGGATTGAGGATTGATTACTGAGGATTGAGAATTGAGCACTGAGGATTGAAGATTGAGGATTAAGAATTAAGGATTGGGGATTGAGGATCTAGGATTGGAGATTGACTATTGAGGATTGAGGATTGAGTATTGAGGATCGAGGATTGAAGATTGAGGACTGAGTGTTGAGGGTTGAGTGATGAGAATCGATGTTTGTGGATGGAGACATGAAGATTGAAGATTGGGGATTGAGTATTGAAAACTGTGAATTGAGGATATTCTATTGAGGATTGAGGATTGACAATTGATTGTTGCGGACTGAGGGATGAAGATTGAGCATTCAGGATTGAGGATTCGGAATTGAGGTTTGAGGACTGAGGATTAAGGATTGAAGATTGAGTATTGAGGATTGAGGACTGGGGATTGAGGATTGAAGATTGAGGATTAACGATCGAGTATTGGGGATTGAGGATCTAGAATTGGAGATTGATTATTGAGGATTGAAGATTGAAAATTGAGGATTGAGGATTGAGAATTGAGAATTGAGGATGAGGACTGACGGTTGAGGATTGAGGTTTGAGGAATGAGGATTGAGGGCTGAGGATTGAGGATTGAGGATTGAGGATTGTGGGTTGAGGATTGAGGATCGAAGATTGAGTATTGAGGATTGAAGATTGAGGCTTGAGGATTGAGGATTGCGGGTGGAGGATGAGGGCTGATGGTTGAGGATTGAGGTTTGAGTATTGAATACGGAGAATTCAGGATATTCTATTGAGTATTGGGAGTTGAGGATTGATGTTTGAGTATTGAGGATTGAGGATTGAGGGTTGAGGATTGAGTATCGAAGATTGAGGATTGATGATTGAGGATTGAGGATTGAGGATTGAGGATTGAGTGTTGAAGATTGAGGATTGAGTATTGAGGATTGAAGATTGAGGTATGAGGATTGAGAATTGAGAATTGAGGATGAGGACTGAGGGTTGAGGATTGAGGTTTGAGGACCGAGGACTGAGGATTGACAATTGAGGATTGAGGATTGAGGATTGAGGATTAAGGATTGAGGATTGGGTATTGAGGATTGAGGATTGAAGATTGAGGATTGGGGATTGAGGATTGAGGATTGAGGATTGAGTATTGAGGATTGAGAATTGAGGATTGAGGATTGAAGATTGAGGATTAAGGATTGAGGATTGGGGATTGAGGATCTAGGATTGGAGATTGACTATTGAGGATTGAGGATTGAGGATTGAGGATTGAGGATTGAAGATTGAAGATTGAGTATTGAGGATTGAAGATTGAGGATTGAGGATTGAGGATTGAGTATTGAAGATTGAAGATTGAGGTTTGACGATTGAGGATTGAGAATTGAGTGTGAGGACTGAGGATTGACGATTGAGTATTGACGATTGAGTATTGCGGATTGAGGATTGATGACTGAGGATTGAGGATTGAGGATTGAGGATTGAGGATTGAGGATTGAAGATTGAGTATTGAGGATTGGGGATTGAGGATTGAAGATTGAGGATTGAGGATTGAGGATTGAGGATTAAGGTTTGAGGTTTTAGGATTGAGGATTGAAGATTGAGTATTGAGGATTGAAGATTGGGGATTGAGTATCGAGGATTGAGGATTGAGGATTGAAGATTGAGGATTGGGGATTGAGGATTGACGATTGAGGATTGAGGATTGCGGATTGAGAATTGAGGATTGAGGATTGAAGGTTGAGTATTGATGATTGAAGATTGAGGATTGAGGATTGAGGATTGAAGATTCAGAACTGAGTGTTGAGGGTTGAGTGATGAGAATTGATGTTTGTAGATTGAGATTTGAAGATCGATGATTGGGGATTGAGCATTGAACCATGAGAATTCAGGATATTCTATTGAGTATTGAGAATTGAGGGTTGAGGGTTGAGGATTGAGGACGAGGACTGACGGTTGAGGATTGAGGTTTGAGGATTGATTACTGAGGGTTGAGGACTGAGGACGAGGACTGACGGTTGAGGATTGAGGATTGATGATTGAGGATTGAGGATTGAGGACTGAGGATTGAGGATTGAGGATTGAGCATTGAGGATTGAAGGTTTTGGACTGGGGATTGAGGATTGAAGATTGAGGATTAAGGATTGAGGATTGGGGATTGAGGATCTAGGATTGAGGATTGAGGACTGCGGATTGAAGATTGAGGATTGGGGATTGAGGATTGACGGTTGAGGATTGAGGATTGAGGATTGAGGATTGAAGATTGAGGATTGAAGATTGAGTATGGAGGATTGAAGATTGAGCATTCAGGATTGAGGATTCGGAATTGAGGTTTGAGGCCTGAGGATTGAGGGTTGAGGATTGAGGGTTGAGGATTGACACTTATGGATAGAGGATTGAGGAAGGAGGATTGAAGAGAGAGGACCGAGTGTTGAGGATGGAGTGTTGAGAACTGATGTTTGAGGATTGAGATTTGATTATTGAATATTGTGGATTGAGTATTGAATCATGAGAATTCAGGATATTCTATTGAGTATTGAGAATTGAGGATTGATGGTTGAGTATTGAGAATTGATGGTTGATGGCTGTGTTCTGAATATTGAGGATTGAGGATTGAAGATTGAGGATTGAGGATTGAGGATTGAGGATTGAGGATTGAAGATTGAGTATTGGGGATTGAGGATTGAAGATTGAGGATTGAGTGTTGATGATTGAGTGTTGAAGATTGACGATTGTGTATTGAGGATTGAGGATTGATTACTGAGGATTGAGGATTGAGGATTGAGGATTGAGGATTGAGAATTGAAGATTGAGTATTGAGGATTGAGGATTGAGGATTGAGGATTGAGGATTGAGTATTGAAGATTGAGGATTGATGACTTAGGATTGAGGATTGAGGATTGAAGATTGAGTATTGAAGATTGAGGATTGATGACTGAGGATTGAGGATTGAGGATTGATGATTGAGGATTGAGGATTGAAGATTGAGTATGGAGGATTGAAGATTGAGGATTGAGGATTGAGGATTGAAGATTGAGGACTGAGTGTTGAGGGTTGAGTGATGAGAATTGATGTCTGTGGATTGAGATTTGAAGATTGAAGATTGGGGATTGAGTATTGAAAACTGTGAATTGAGGATATTCTATTGAGGATTGAGGATTGACAATTGATTGTTGCGGACTGAGGGATGAAGATTGAGCATTCAGGATTGAGGATTCGGAATTGAGGTTTGAGGACTGAGGATTGAGGGTTGAGGATTGAGGGTTGAGGATTGACGCATGAGGATAGAGGATTGAGGATGGAGGATTGAAGGGAGTGGTCCGAGTGTTGAGGATTGAGTGTTGAGAGTTGATGTTTGAGGATCGAGATTTGATTATTGAATATTGTGGATTGAGTATTGAATCATGAGAATTCAGGATATTCTATTGAGTATTAAGAATTGAGGATTGATGGTTGAGTATTGAGAATTGATGGTTGATGGTTGTGTGTTGAATATTGAGGATTGAGGATTAAGGATTCAAGATTGAGTATTGAGGATTGAGGACTGGGGATTGAGGATTGAAGATTGAGGATTAACGATCGAGTATTGGGGATTGAGGATCTAGAATTGGAGATTGATCATTGAGGATTGAAGATTGAAAATTGAGGATTGAGGATTGAGAATTGAGAATTGAGGATGAGGACTGAGGGTTGAGGATTGAGGTTTGAGGAATGAGGATTGAGGATTGAGGATTGGGTATTGAGGATTGAAGAATGAGGATTGACGATTCAGGATTGAGGATTGGGGATTGAAGATTGAGTATTGAGGATTGAAGGTTGGTGATTGAGGATTGAGGATTGTGGATTGTGGATAGAGGATTGAGGGTTGATGATTGAAGATTGAGTATTGAGGATTGAAGACTGAGTATTCAGGATTGAAGATTGAGGATTGACTATTGAGGCTTGAGGATTGAGGATTGAGGATTGAGGATTGAAGATTGAGGATTGGGAATTGAGGATTGAGGATTGAGGATTGAGTACTGAGGATTGAGAAATGAGGACTGAGGATTGAAGATTGAGGATTAAGAATTAAGGATTGGGGATTGAGGATCTAGGATTGGAGATTGACTATTGGGGATTGAGGATTGAGGATTGAGGATCGAGGATTGAAGATTGAGGACTGAGTCTTGAGGGTTGAGTGATGAGAATCGATGTTTGTGGATGGAGACATGAAGATTGAAGATTGAGGATTCAGTATTGAAAACTGTGAATTGAGGATATTCTATTGAGGATTGAGGATTGACAATTGATTGTTGCGGACTGAGGGATGAAGATTGAGCATTCAGGATTGAGGATTCGGAATTGAGGTTTGAGGACTGAGGATTAAGGATTGAAGATTGAGTATTGAGGATTGAGGACTGGGGATTGAGGATTGAAGATTGAGGATTAACGATCGAGTATTGGGGATTGAAGATCTAGAATTGGAGATTGATTATTGAGGATTGAAGATTGAAAATTGAGGATTGAGGATTGAGAATTGAGAATTGAGGATGAGGACTGAGGGTTGAGGATTGAGGTTTGAGGAATGAGGATTGAGGGCTGAGGATTGAGGATTGAGGATTGAGGATGGTGGGTTGAGGATTGAGGATCGAAGATTGAGTATTGAGGATTGAAGATTGAGGTTTGAGGATTGAGGATTGAGGATTGAGGATTGAATATTGAGGATTGAAGATTGAGTATGGAGGGTTGAAGATTGAGCATTCAGGATTGAGGATTCGGAATTGAGGTTTGAGGCCTGAGGATTGAGGGTTGAGGATTGAGGATTGAGGATTGACACTTATTGATAGAGGATTGAGGATGGAGGATTGAAGAGAGAGGACCGAGTGTTGAGGATGGAGTGTTGAGAATTGATGTTTGAGGATTGAGATTTGATTATTGAATATTGTGGATTGAGTATTGAATCATGAGAATTCAGGATATTCTATTGAGTATTGAGAATTGAGGATTGATGGTTGAGTATTGAGAATTGATGGTTGATGGCTGTGTGCTGAATATTGAGGATTGAGGATTGAAGATTGAGGATTGAGAATTGAGGATTGAAGATTGAGTATTGATGATTGAAGATTGAGGATTGAGGATTGAGGGTTGAGGATTGAGTACGAGGACTGACGGTTGAGGATTGAAGATTGAGGATTGAGGATTGAGGATTGAGGATTGAGGATTGCGGATTGAGAATTGAAGATTGAGTATTGAGGATTGAAGATTGAGGATTGAGGATTGAGGATTGAGGATTGAGGATAGAAGATTGAGTATTGGGGATTGAGGATTGAAGATTGAGGATTGAGTGTTGATGATTGAGTGTTGAAGATTGACGATTGTCTATTGAGGATTGAGGTTTGATTACCGAGGATTGAGGATTGAGGATTGAGGATTGAGGATTGAGGATTGAAGATTGAGTATTGAGGATTGAGGGTTGAGGATTGAGGATTGAGTGTTGGGTATTGAGGATTGAAGAATGAGGATTGACGATTCAGAATTGAGGATTGTGGATTGAAGATTGAGTATTGAGGATTGAAGGTTGGTGATTGAGGATTGAGGATTGTGGATTGAGGATTGAGAATTGAGAATTGAGTGTGAGGACTGAGGATTGACGATTGAGTATTGACGATTGAGTATTGAGGATTGAGGATTGAGGACTGAGGATTGAGGATTGAGGATTGAGGATTGAGGATTGAGGATTGAAGATTGAGTATTGAGGATTGAGGATTGAGGATTGAGGATTGAGTATTGAAGATTGAGGATTGATGATTGAGGATTGAGGATTGAGGATTGAGGATTGAAGACTGAGTATTGAGGATTGAAGATTGATGATTGAGGATTTAGGATTGAGGACTGAGTGTTGAGGATTGAGTGATGAGAATTGATGTCTGTGGATTGAGATTTGAAGATTGAAGATTGGGGATTGAGTATTGATAACTGTGAATTGAGGATACTCTATTGAGGATTGAGGATTGACAATTGATTGTTGCGGACTGTGGGATGAAGATTGAGCATTCAGGATTGAGGATTCGGAATTGAGGTTTGTGGCCTGAGGATTGAGGGTTGAGGATTGAGGATTGAGGATTGACACTTGCTAATAGAGGATTGACGATGGAGCATTGAAGAGAGAGGACCGAGTGTTGAGGATGGAGTGTTGAGAATTGATGTTTGAGGATTGAGTTTTGATTATTGAATATTGTGGATTGAGTATTGAATCATGAAAATTCAGGATATTCTATTGAGTATTGAGAATTGATGGTTGATGGCTGTGTGCTGAATATTGAGGATTGAGGATTGAAGATTGAGGATTGAGAATTGAGGATTGAAGATTGAGTATTGATGATTGAAGATTGAGGATTGAGGATTGAGGGTTGAGGATTGAGTACGAGGACTGACGGTTGAGGATTGAAGATTGAGGATTGAGGATTGAGGATTGAGGATTGAGGATTGCGGATTGAGAATTGAAGATTGAGTATTGAGGATTGAAGATTGAGGATTGAGGATTGAGGATTGAGGATTGAGGATAGAAGATTGAGTATTGGGGATTGAGGATTGAAGATTGAGGATTGAGTGTTGATGATTGAGTGTTGAATATTGACGATTGTGTATTGAGGATTGAGGATTGATTACCGAGGATTGAGGATTGAGGATTGAGGATTGAGGATTGAGGATTGAAGATTGAGTATTGAGGATTGAGGGTTGAGGATTGAGGATTGAGTGTTGGGTATTGAGGATTGAAGAATGAGGATTGACGATTCAGAATTGAGGATTGTGGATTGAAGATTGAGTATTGAGGATTGAAGGTTGGTGATTGAGGATTGAGGATTGTGGATTGAGGATTGAGGATTGAGAATTGAGTGTGAGGACTGAGGATTGACGATTGAGTATTGACGATTGAGTATTGAGGATTGAGGATTGAGGACTGAGGATTGAGGATTGAGGATTGAGGATTGAGGATTGAGGAGTGAAGATTGAGTATTGAGGATTGAGGATTGAGGATTGAGGATTGAGTATTGAAGATTGAGGATTGATGATTGAGGATTGAGGATTGAGGATTGAGGATTGAAGACTGAGTATTGAGGATTGAAGATTGATGATTGAGGATTTAGGATTGAGGACTGAGTGTTGAGGATTGAGTGATGAGAATTGATGTCTGTGGATTGAGATTTGAAGATTGAAGATTGGGGATTGAGTATTGATAACTGTGAATTGAGGATACTCTATTGAGGATTGAGGATTGACAATTGATTGTTGCGGACTGTGGGATGAAGATTGAGCATTCAGGATTGAGGATTCGGAATTGAGGTTTGTGGCCTGAGGATTGAGGGTTGAGGATTGAGGATTGAGGATTGACACTTGTTAATAGAGGATTGACGATGGAGGATTGAAGAGAGAGGACCGAGTGTTGAGGATGGAGTGTTGAGAATTGATGTTTGTGGATTGAGTTTTGATTATTGAATATTGTGGATTGAGTATTGAATCATGAGAATTCAGGATATTCTATTGAGTATTGAGAATTGAGGATTGATGGTTGAGTATTGAGGATTGATGGTTGATGGTTGTGTGCTGAATATTGAGGATTGAGGATTGAAGATTGAGGATTGAGAATTGAGGATTGAAGATTGAGTATTGATGATTGAAGATTGAGGATTGAGGATTGAGGGTTGAGGATTGAGTACGAGGACTGACGGTTGAGGATTGAAGATTGAGGATTGAGGATTGAGGATTGAGGATTGAGGATTGCGGATTGAGAATTGAAGAAAGAGTATTGAGGATTGAAGATTGAGGATTGAGGACTGGGGATTGAGGATTGAAGATTGAGGATTAAGGATTGAGGATTGAGGATTGAAGATTGAGGATTAAGGATTGAGGATTGAAGATTGAGGATTGAGAATTGAGGATTGAAGATTGAGTATTGATGATTGAAGATTGACGATTGAGGATTGAGGGTTGAGGATTGAGGACGAGGACTGACGGTTGAGGATTGAGGTTTGAGGATTGATTACTGAGGGTTGAGGACTGAGGACGAGGACTGACGGTTGAGGATTGAGGATTGATGATTGAGGATTGAGGATTGAGGACTGAGGATTGAGGATTGAGGATTGAGCATTGAGGATTGAAGATTGAGGACTGGGGATTGAGGATTGGAGATTGAGGATTAAGGATTGAGGATTGGGGATTGAGGATTTAGGATTGAGGATTGAGGACTGCGGATTGAAGATTGAGGATTGGGGATTGAGGATTGACGATTGAGGATTGAGGATTGAGGATTGAGGATTGAAGATTGAGGATTGAAGAGTGAGTATGGAGGATTGAAGATTGAGCATTCAGGATTGAGGATTCGGAATTGAGGTTTGAGGCCTGAGGATTGAGGGATGAGGATTGAGGATTGAGGATTGACACTTGTGGATAGAGGATTGAGGATGGAGGATTGAAGAGAGAGGACCGAGTGTTGAGGATGGAGTGTTGAGAATTGATGTTTGAGGATTGAGATTTGATTATTGAATATTGTGGATTGAGTATTGAATCATGAGAATTCAGGATATTCTATTGAGTATTGAGAATTGAGGATTGATGGTTGAGTATTGAGAATTGATGGTTGATGGTTGTGTGCTGAATATTGAGGATTGAGGATTGAAGATTGAGGATTGAGAATTGAGGATTGAAGATTGAGTATTGATGATTGAAGATTGAGGATTGAGGGTTGAGGATTGAGTACGAGGACTGACGGTTGAGGATTGAAGATTGAGGAGTGAGGATTGAGGATTGAGGATTGAGGATTGCGGATTGAGAATTGAAGATTGAGTATTGAGGATTGAAGATTGAGGATTGAGGATTGAGGATTGAGGATTGAGGATTGAGGATTGAAGATTGAGTATTGGGGATTGAGGATTGAAGATAGAGGATTGAGTGTTGATGATTGAGTGTTGAAGATTGACGATTGTGTATTGAGGGTTGAGGATTGATTACTGAGGATTGAGGATTGAGGATTGAGGATTGAGGATTGAGGATTGAAGATTGAGTATTGAGGATTGAGGGTTGAGGATTGAGGATTGAGGATTGGGTATTGAGGATTGAAGAATGAGGATTGACGATTCAGAATTGAGGATTGAGGATTGAAGATTGAGTATTGAGGATTGAAGGTTGGTGATTGAGGATTGAGGATTGTGGATTGAGGATTGAGGATTGAGAATTGAGTGTGAGGACTGAGGATTGACGATTGAGTATTGACGATTGAGTATTGAGGATTGAGGATTGATGACTGAGGATTGAGGATTGAGGATTGAGGATTGAGGATTGAGGATTGAAGATTGAGTATTGAGGATTGAGGATTGAGGATTGAGGATTGAGTATTGAAGATTGAGGATTGATGATTGAGAATTGAGGATTGAGGATTGAGGATTGAGGATTGAGGATTGAAGACTGAGTATTGAGGATTGAAGATTGATGATTGAGGATTTAGGATTGAGGATTGAGGATGAGGGCTGAGGGTTGAGGGTTGAGGTTTGAGGACTGAGGACTGAGGATTGGGGATTGAGAATTGAGGATGGAGGATTGAGGATTGAAGATTGAGGATTGGGTATTGAGGTTTGAAGAATGAGGATTGAGGATTGAGGATTGAGGATTGAGTATTGAAGATTGAGTATTGAGGATTGAAGGTTGATGATTGAGGATTGAGGATTGTAGATTGAGGACTGAGTGTTGAAGGTTGAGTGATGAGAATTGATGTTTGTGGGTAGAGGTTGGAAGATTGCAGATTGAGTATTGAGTATTGAAAACTGTGAATTGAGGATATTCTTTTGAGGATTGAGGATTGACAACAGATTGTTGAGGACTGAGAGCTGAAGATTGAGGATTCAGGATTTTGGATTCAGAATTGAGGTTTGAGGACTGAGGATTGAGGATTGAAGATTGAGTATTGAGAATTGAAGATTGAGGATTGAGGATTGAGCATTGAGCATTGAGTATTGAGTATTGAGGATTGAAGATTGAATATTGATGATTGAAGATTGAGGATTGAGGATTGAGGGTTGTGGATTGAGGACGAGGTCTGAGGGTTAACTATTGATGCTTGAGGTCTGAGGATTGAGGATTGAGGATTGAGAATTGAGGATTGAGGATTGAGGATTGAGTACTGAAGATTGAGTATTGGCGATTGAAGGTTGAGGATTGAGGATTGAGGATTGAGGATTGAGGATTAAGGTTTGAGGTTTTAGGATTGAGGATTGAAGATTGAGTATTGAGGATTGAAGATTGAGGATTGAGTATCGAGGATTGAGGATTGAGGATTGAAGATTGAGGATTGGGGATTGAGGATTGACGATTGAGGATTGAGGATTGCGGATTGAGAATTGAGGATTGAGGATTGATGATTGAGGATTGAAGATTGAGTATGGAGGATTGAAGATTGTGGATACAGGATTGAGGATTGAAGATTGAGGACTGAGTGTTGAGGATTGAGTGATGAGAATTGATGTCTGTGGATTGAGATTTGAAGATTGAAGATTGGGGATTGAGTATTGATAACTGTGAATTGAGGATACTCTATTGAGGATTGAGTATTGACAATTGATTGTTGCGGACTGTGGGATGAAGATCGAGCATTCAGGATTGAGGATTCGGAATAGAGGTTTGAGGCCTGAGGATTGGGGGTTGAGGATTGAGGATTGAGGATTGACACTTGTGGATAGAGGATTGAGGATGGAGGATTGAAGAGAGAGGACCGAGTGTTGAGGATTGAGTGTTGAGAATTGATGTTTGTGGATATTGATTTGAAGATTGCAGTTTGAGTATTGTGTATTGAAAACTGTGAATTGAGGATGTTCTATTGAGGATTCAGGATTGACAACTGATTGTTGAGGACCTAGGGCTGAAGATTGAGGATTCAGGATTGAGGATTCAGGATAGAGGTTTGAGGACTGAGAATTGAGGACTGAGGATTGAGGATTGAGGATTGAGGATTGAAGATTGAGGATTGGGTATTGAGGATTGAACATTGAGGATTGAGGATTGAGCATTGAGCATTGAGTATTGAGGATTGAAGATTGAATATTGATGATTGAAGATTGAGGATTTAGGATTGAGGGTTGTGGATTGAGGACGAGGTCTGAGGGTTAACTATTGATGCTTGAGGTCTGAGGATTGAGGATTGAGGATTGAGAATTGAGGATTGAGGATTGAGGATTGAGTACTGAAGATTGAGTATTGGCGATTGAAGATTGAGGATTGAGGATTGAGGATTGAGGATTGAGGATTAAGGTTTGAGGTTTTAGGATTGAGGATTGAAGATTGAGTATTGAGGATTGAAGATTGAGGATTGAGTATCGAGGATTGAGGATTGAGGTTTGAAGATTGAGGATTGGGGATTGAGGATTGACGATTGAGGATTGAGGATTGCGGATTGAGAATTGAGGATTGAGGATTGAAGGTTGAGTATTGATGATTGAAGATTGAGGATTGAGGATTGAGGATTGAAGATTCAGAACTGAGTGTTGAGGGTTTAGTGATGAGAATTGATGTTTGTGGATTGAGATTTGAAGATTGATGATTGGGGATTGAGCATTGAACCATGAGAATTCAGGATATTCTATTGAGTATTGAGAATTGGGGGTTGAGGGTTGAGGATTGAGGTTTGAGGATTGATTACTGAGGGTTGAGGACTGAGGACGAGGACTGACGGTTGAGGATTGAGGATTGATGATTGAGGATTGAGGATTGAGGACTGAGGATTGAGGATTGAGGATTGAGCATTGAGGATTGAAGATTGAGGACTGGGGATTGAGGATTGAAGATTGAGGATTAAGGATTGAGGATTGGGGATTGAGGATCTAGGATTGAGGATTGAGGACTGCGGATTGAAGATTGAGGATTGGGGATTGAGGATTGACGATTGAGGATTGAGGATTGAGGATTGAGGATTGAAGATTGAGGATTGAAGATTGAGTATGGAGGATTGAAGATTGTGGATTGAGGATTGAGGATTGAAGATTGAGGACTGAGTGTTGAGGATTGAGTGATGAGAATTGATGTCTGTGGATTGAGATTTGAAGATTGAAGATTGGGGATTGAGTATTGATAACTGTGAATTGAGGATACTCTATTGAGGATTGAGGATTGACAATTGATTGTTGCGGACTGTGGGATGAAGATCGAGCATTCAGGATTGAGGATTCGGAATAGAGGTTTGAGGCCTGAGGATTGGGGGTTGAGGATTGAGGATTGAGGATTGACACTTGTGGATAGAGGATTGAGGATGGAGGATTGAAGAGAGAGGACCGAGTGTTGAGGATGGAGTGTTGAGAATTGATGTTTGAGGATTGAGATTTGATTATTGAATATTGCGGATTGAGTATTGAATCATGAGAATTCAGGATATTCTATTGAGTATTGAGAATTGAGGATTGATGGTTGAGTATTGAGAATTGATGGTTGATGGTTGTGTGCTGAGTATTGGGGATTGAGGATTGAAGATTGATTATTGAGGATTGAAGATTGAGTATTGAGGATTGAGGATTGAGAATTGGGAATTGAGGATGAGGACTGAGGGTTGAGGATTGAGGTTTGAGGAATGAGGATTGAGGATTGAGGATCGAGGATTGTGTATTGATTATTGAAGATGGAGTATTCATGACTGAGGATTGAGGTTTGAGGTTTGAGGACTGAGGATTGAGAACCGAAGGTTGAGTATTGAGGATTGAAGATTGAGGATTGATAATTGAGGATTGATGACGGAGGATGAGGACTGAGGGTTGAGGATTGGGGTTTGAGGAATGAGGATTGAGGATTGAGGATTGAGGATTGAGGATTGAGGATTGGGTATTGAAGATTGAGGATTGATGACTGAGGATTGAGGACTGAGGATTGAGGATTGAGGTTTGAGGATTGAGGATTGCGGACTGATGACTGAGGGTTGAGGATTGAGGATTGAGCATTGAGGATTGAAGATCGAGGACTGTGGATTGAGGATTGAAGATTGAGGATTAAGGATTGAGGATTGGTCCTTGAGGATCTAGGATTGAATGTTGATTATTGAGGATTGAAGATTGAGGATTGAGGATTGAGGATTGAGAATGGGGGATGAGGGCTGCGGGCTGAGGATTGAGGTTTGAGTATTGAATCCTGAGAATTCAGTATATTCTATTGAGTATTTAGAATTGAGGTTTGATGGTCGAGTATTGAGGATTGAGGATTGAGGATTGAGGATTGAGTATTGAAGATTGAGGATGGATGATTGAAGATTGAGTATTGAGGGTTGAGGATTGAGTATTGAAGATTGAGGACTGATGACTGAGGATTGAGGATTGAGGATTGATGATTGAGTATTGAGGATTGACGATTGAGTATGGAGGATTGAAGATTGAGGATTGAGGATTGAGGATTGATGATTGAGGACTGAGTGTTGAGGGTTGAGTGATGAGAATTGATGTCTGTGGATTCAGATTTGAAGATTGAAGATTGGGGATTGAGTCTCGAAAACTGCGAATTGAGGATATTCTAATGAGGACTGAGGATTGACAAATGATTGTTGAGGACTGAGGGCTGAAGATTGACGATTCAGGATTGAGGATTCGGGACTGAGGTTTGAGGACGAGGACTGACGGTTGAGGATTGAGGTTTGAGGATTGAGGATTGAGGACTGATGACTGAGGATTGAGGAATGGGGATTGAGCATTGAGGATTGAAGATTGAGGACAGGGGATTGAGGATTGAAGATTGAGGATTGAGGATTGAGGATTGAGAATTGAGAATTGAGGATGAGGACTGAGGGTTGAGGATTGAGGTTTGAGGAATGAGGATTGAGGATTGAGGATTGAGGATTGAGGATTGAGGATTGAGGATTGAGGATTCAGTATTGAAGATTGTGTATTCATGACTGATGATTGAGGATTGAGGATTGGGGATTGAGGATTGAGGATTGAAGATAGAGTATTGATGATTGTGGATTGAGGATTGAGGATTGAGGATTGAAGACTGAGGATTAAGGATTGAGGATTGGGGATTGAGGATCTAGGATTGGAGATTGACTATTGAGGATTGAGGATTGAGGATTGAGGATTGAGGAACGAGGATTGAGGATTGAGGATGATGGCTGAGGGTTGAGGATTGAGGTTTGAGGTTTGAGTATTGAATACTGAGAATTCAGGGTATTCTATTGAGTATTGAGAACTGAGGATTGATGATTGAGTATCGAGGATTGAGGATTGAGTATTGAGGATTGAAGATTGAGGTTTGAGGATTGAGGATTGAGAATTGATATTGAGGACTGAGGGTTGAGGATTGAGGTTTGACGAACGAGGATTGAAATTGAGGATTGAGGATTGAGGCTTGAGGATTGAGGATTGAGGATTGAAGATTGAGGATTGGGGATTGAGGATTGAGGACTGAGTATTGAGTATTGAGGATTGAGAATTGAGGATTGAGGATTGAAGACTGAGGATTAAGGATTGAGGATTGGGGATTGAGGATCTAGGAT
Organism: Calliopsis andreniformis; assembly: GCF_051401765.1. NCBI lineage: Eukaryota > Metazoa > Arthropoda > Insecta > Hymenoptera > Andrenidae > Calliopsis > Calliopsis andreniformis. Next base: position 808,601 of record NW_027480601.1, on the reverse strand, counting down.
TGGAGATTGACTATTGAGGATTGAGGATTGAGGATTGAGGATTGAGGAACGAGGATTGAGGATTGAGGATGATGGCTGAGGGTTGAGGATTGAGGTTTGAGGACTGAGGACTGAGGATTGAGGATTGAGAATTGAGGATTGAGGATTGAGGATTGAGGATTGAAGATTGAGGATTGGGGATTGAGGATTGAGGATTGAGGATTGAGTATCGAAGATTGAGTATTGAGGATTGAAGATTGAGGTTTGAGGATTGAGGATTGAGGATGGAGGATGAGGGCTGAGGGTTGAGGATTGAGGTTTGAGTATTGAATACTGAGAAATCAGGATATTCTGTTTAGTATTGAGAATTGAGGATTGATGGTTGAGTATTGAGGATTGAGCATTGAGTATTGAGGATTGAAGATTGAGGTTTGAGGATTGAGAATTGAGAATTGAGGATGAGGACTGAGGGTTGAGAATTGAGGTTTGAGGAACGAGGATTGAGGATTGAGAATTGAGGACTGAGGATTGACGATTGAGTATTGAAGATTGAGGATTTTGGCTGAGGATTGAGGATTGAGGATTGAGGATTGAGGATGGAGGATTGAGGATTGAGGATTGAGGATTGGGTATTGAGGATTGAAGAATGAGGATTGACGATTCAGGGTTGAGTATTGAGGATTGAAGATTGAGTATTGAGGATTGAAGGTTGATGATTGAGGATTGAGGTTTGATAATCGAGGATTGAGGACTGAGGATTGAGGATTGAAGATTGAGTATTAAGGATTGAGGATTGGGGATTGAGGATCTAGGATTGGAGATTGACTATTGAGGATTGAGATTTGAGGACTGAGGACTGAGGATTGAAGTATGAGTATTGAGGGTTGAACATTGAGTATTGATGATTGAGGATTGAGGATTGAGGATTGAAGATTGAGGATTGGGGATTGAGGATTGAGGATGGAGGATGAGGGGCTGATGTTTGAGGATTGAGGTTTGAGTATTGAATACTGAGAATTCAGGATATTCTATTGAGTATTGGGAATTGAGTATTGATGGTTGAGTATTGAGGATTGAGGATTGAGGATTGAGGATTGAGTATTGAAGATTGAGGATTGATGATTGAGGATTGAGGATTCAGGATTGAGGATTAAGTGTTGAGGATTGAGGATTGATGATTGAGGATTGAGGATTGAGGATCGAGGATTGAGGATTGAGGATTGAAGATTGAGGATTGAGGGTTGATGATTGAGTGTTGAAGATTGAGGATTGATGATTGAGGATTGAGGATTGAGGATTGAGGATTGAGGACTGAGGATTGAAGATTGAGGATTGAGGATTGAAGATTGAGTATTGATGATTGAAGATTGAGTATTGAGGATTCAGGGGTGAGGACTGAGGATGAGGACTGACGGTTTAGGATTGAGGTTTGAGGATTGAGGATTGCGGACTGATGACTGAGGGTTGAGGATTGAGGATTGAGCATTGAGGATTGAAGATCGAGGACTGTGGATTGAGGATTGAAGATTGTGGATTAAGGATTGAGGATTGGTTCTTGAGGATCTAGGATTGGATGTTGATTATTGAGGATTGAAGATTGAGGAGTGAGGATTGAGGATTGAGAATGGAGGATTGAAGATTGAGGACTGAGTCTTGAGGGTTGAGTGATGAGAATCGATGTTTGTGGATGGAGACATGAAGATTGAAGATTGAGGATTGAGTATTGAAAACTGTGAATTGAGGATATTCTATTGAGGATTGAGGATTGACAATTGATTGTTGCGGACTGAGGGATGAAGATTGAGCATTCAGGATTGAGGATTCGGAATTGAGGTTTGAGGACTGAGGATTAAGGATTGAAGATTGAGTATTGAGGATTGAGGACTGGGGATTGAGGATTGAAGATTGAGGATTAACGATCGAGTATTGGGGATTGAAGATCTAGAATTGGAGATTGATTATTGAGGATTGAAGATTGAAAATTGAGGATTGAGGATTGAGAATTGAGAATTGAGGATGAGGACTGAGGGTTGAGGATTGAGGTTTGAGGAATGAGGATTGAGGGCTGAGGATTGAGGATTGAGGATTGAGGATGGTGGGTTGAGGATTGAGGATCGAAGATTGAGTATTGAGGATTGAAGATTGAGGTTTGAGGATTGAGGATTGAGGATTGAGGATTGAATATTGAGGATTGAAGATTGAGTATGGAGGGTTGAAGATTGAGCATTCAGGATTGAGGATTCGGAATTGAGGTTTGAGGCCTGAGGATTGAGGGTTGAGGATTGAGGATTGAGGATTGACACTTATTGATAGAGGATTGAGGATGGAGGATTGAAGAGAGAGGACCGAGTGTTGAGGATGGAGTGTTGAGAATTGATGTTTGGGGATTGAGATTTGATTATTGAATATTGTGGATTGAGTATTGAATCATGAGAATTCAGGATATTCTATTGAGTATTGAGAATTGAGGATTGATGGTTGAGTATTGAGAATTGATGGTTGATGGCTGTGTGCTGAATATTGAGGATTGAGGATTGAAGATTGAGGATTGAGAATTGAGGATTGAAGATTGAGTATTGATGATTGAAGATTGAGGATTGAGGATTGAGGGTTGAGGATTGAGTACGAGGACTGACGGTTGAGGATTGAAGATTGAGGATTGAGGATTGAGGATTGAGGATTGAGGATTGCGGATTGAGAATTGAAGATTGAGTATTGAGGATTGAAGATTGAGGATTGAGGATTGAGGATTGAGGATTGAGGATAGAAGATTGAGTATTGGGGATTGAGGATTGAAGATTGAGGATTGAGTGTTGATGATTGAGTGTTGAAGATTGACGATTGTGTATTGAGGATTGAGGTTTGATTACCGAGGATTGAGGATTGAGGATTGAGGATTGAGGATTGAGGATTGAAGATTGAGTATTGAGGATTGAGGGTTGAGGATTGAGGATTGAGTGTTGGGTATTGAGGATTGAAGAATGAGGATTGACGATTCAGAATTGAGGATTGTGGATTGAAGATTGAGTATTGAGGATTGAAGGTTGGTGATTGAGGATTGAGGATTGTGGATTGAGGATTGAGGATTGAGAATTGAGTGTGAGGACTGAGGATTGACGATTGAGTATTGACGATTGAGTATTGAGGATTGAGGATTGAGGACTGAGGATTGAGGATTGAGGATTGAGGATTGAGGATTGAGGATTGAAGATTGAGTATTGAGGATTGAGGATTGAGGATTGAGGATTGAGTATTGAAGATTGAGGATTGATGATTGAGGATTGAGGATTGAGGATTGAGGATTGAAGACTGAGTATTGAGGATTGAAGATTGATGATTGAGGATTTAGGATTGAGGACTGAGTGTTGAGGATTGAGTGATGAGAATTGATGTCTGTGGATTGAGATTTGAAGATTGAAGATTGGGGATTGAGTATTGATAACTGTGAATTGAGGATACTCTATTGAGGATTGAGGATTGACAATTGATTGTTGCGGACTGTGGGATGAAGATTGAGCATTCAGGATTGAGGATTCGGAATTGAGGTTTGTGGCCTGAGGATTGAGGGTTGAGGATTGAGGATTGTGGATTGACACTTGCTAATAGAGGATTGACGATGGAGCATTGAAGAGAGAGGACCGAGTGTTGAGGATGGAGTGTTGAGAATTGATGTTTGAGGATTGAGTTTTGATTATTGAATATTGTGGATTGAGTATTGAATCATGAAAATTCAGGATATTCTATTGAGTATTGAGAATTGATGGTTGATGGCTGTGTGCTGAATATTGAGGATTGAGGATTGAAGATTGAGGATTGAGAATTGAGGATTGAAGATTGAGTATTGATGATTGAAGATTGAGGATTGAGGATTGAGGGTTGAGGATTGAGTACGAGGACTGACGGTTGAGGATTGAAGATTGAGGATTGAGGATTGAGGATTGAGGATTGAGGATTGCGGATTGAGAATTGAAGATTGAGTATTGAGGATTGAAGATTGAGGATTGAGGATTGAGGATTGAGGATTGAGGATAGAAGATTGAGTATTGGGGATTGAGGATTGAAGATTGAGGATTGAGTGTTGATGATTGAGTGTTGAAGATTGACGATTGTGTATTGAGGATTGAGGATTGATTACCGAGGATTGAGGATTGAGGATTGAGGATTGAGGATTGAGGATTGAAGATTGAGTATTGAGGATTGAGGGTTGAGGATTGAGGATTGAGTGTTGGGTATTGAGGATTGAAGAATGAGGATTGACGATTCAGAATTGAGGATTGTGGATTGAAGATTGAGTATTGAGGATTGAAGGTTGGTGATTGAGGATTGAGGATTGTGGATTGAGGATTGAGGATTGAGAATTGAGTGTGAGGACTGAGGATTGACGATTGAGTATTGACGATTGAGTATTGAGGATTGAGGATTGAGGACTGAGGATTGAGGATTGAGGATTGAGGATTGAGGATTGAGGATTGAAGATTGAGTATTGAGGATTGAGGATTGAGGATTGAGGATTGAGTATTGAAGATTGAGGATTGATGATTGAGGATTGAGGATTGAGGATTGAGGATTGAAGACTGAGTATTGAGGATTGAAGATTGATGATTGAGGATTTAGGATTGAGGACTGAGTGTTGAGGATTGAGTGATGAGAATTGATGTCTGTGGATTGAGATTTGAAGATTGAAGATTGGGGATTGAGTATTGATAACTGTGAATTGAGGATACTCTATTGAGGATTGAGGATTGACAATTGATTGTTGCGGACTGTGGGATGAAGATTGAGCATTCAGGATTGAGGATTCGGAATTGAGGTTTGTGGCCTGAGGATTGAGGGTTGAGGATTGAGGATTGAGGATTGACACTTGTTAATAGAGGATTGACGATGGAGGATTGAAGAGAGAGGACCGAGTGTTGAGGATGGAGTGTTGAGAATTGATGTTTGTGGATTGAGTTTTGATTATTGAATATTGTGGATTGAGTATTGAATCATGAGAATTCAGGATATTCTATTGAGTATTGAGAATTGAGGATTGATGGTTGAGTATTGAGGATTGATGGTTGATGGTTGTGTGCTGAATATTGAGGATTGAGGATTGAAGATTGAGGATTGAGAATTGAGGATTGAAGATTGAGTATTGATGATTGAAGATTGAGGATTGAGGATTGAGGGTTGAGGATTGAGTACGAGGACTGACGGTTGAGGATTGAAGATTGAGGATTGAGGATTGAGGATTGAGGATTGAGGATTGCGGATTGAGAATTGAAGATTGAGTATTGAGGATTGAAGATTGAGGATTGAGGACTGGGGATTGAGGATTGAAGATTGAGGATTAAGGATTGAGGATTGAGGATTGAAGATTGAGGATTAAGGATTGAGGATTGAAGATTGAGGATTGAGAATTGAGGATTGAAGATTGAGTATTGATGATTGAAGATTGAGGATTGAGGATTGAGGGTTGAGGATTGAGGACGAGGACTGACGGTTGAGGATTGAGGTTTGAGGATTGATTACTGAGGGTTGAGGACTGAGGACGAGGACTGACGGTTGAGGATTGAGGATTGATGATTGAGGATTGAGGATTGAGGACTGAGGATTGAGGATTGAGGATTGAGCATTGAGGATTGAAGATTGAGGACTGGGGATTGAGGATTGGAGATTGAGGATTAAGGATTGAGGATTGGGGATTGAGGATTTAGGATTGAGGATTGAGGACTGCGGATTGAAGATTGAGGATTGGGGATTGAGGATTGACGATTGAGGATTGAGGATTGAGGATTGAGGATTGAAGATTGAGGATTGAAGAGTGAGTATGGAGGATTGAAGATTGAGCATTCAGGATTGAGGATTCGGAATTGAGGTTTGAGGCCTGAGGATTGAGGGATGAGGATTGAGGATTGAGGATTGACACTTGTGGATAGAGGATTGAGGATGGAGGATTGAAGAGAGAGGACCGAGTGTTGAGGATGGAGTGTTGAGAATTGATGTTTGAGGATTGAGATTTGATTATTGAATATTGTGGATTGAGTATTGAATCATGAGAATTCAGGATATTCTATTGAGTATTGAGAATTGAGGATTGATGGTTGAGTATTGAGAATTGATGGTTGATGGTTGTGTGCTGAATATTGAGGATTGAGGATTGAAGATTGAGGATTGAGAATTGAGGATTGAAGATTGAGTATTGATGATTGAAGATTGAGGATTGAGGGTTGAGGATTGAGTACGAGGACTGACGGTTGAGGATTGAAGATTGAGGAGTGAGGATTGAGGATTGAGGATTGAGGATTGCGGATTGAGAATTGAAGATTGAGTATTGAGGATTGAAGATTGAGGATTGAGGATTGAGGATTGAGGATTGAGGATTGAGGATTGAAGATTGAGTATTGGGGATTGAGGATTGAAGATAGAGGATTGAGTGTTGATGATTGAGTGTTGAAGATTGACGATTGTGTATTGAGGGTTGAGGATTGATTACTGAGGATTGAGGATTGAGGATTGAGGATTGAGGATTGAGGATTGAAGATTGAGTATTGAGGATTGAGGGTTGAGGATTGAGGATTGAGGATTGGGTATTGAGGATTGAAGAATGAGGATTGACGATTCAGAATTGAGGATTGAGGATTGAAGATTGAGTATTGAGGATTGAAGGTTGGTGATTGAGGATTGAGGATTGTGGATTGAGGATTGAGGATTGAGAATTGAGTGTGAGGACTGAGGATTGACGATTGAGTATTGACGATTGAGTATTGAGGATTGAGGATTGATGACTGAGGATTGAGGATTGAGGATTGAGGATTGAGGATTGAGGATTGAAGATTGAGTATTGAGGATTGAGGATTGAGGATTGAGGATTGAGTATTGAAGATTGAGGACTGATGATTGAGGATTGAGGATTGAGGATTGAGGATTGAGGATTGAGGATTGAAGACTGAGTATTGAGGATTGAAGATTGATGATTGAGGATTTAGGATTGAGGATTGAGGATGAGGGCTGAGGGTTGAGGGTTGAGGTTTGAGGACTGAGGACTGAGGATTGGGGATTGAGAATTGAGGATGGAGGATTGAGGATTGAAGATTGAGGATTGGGTATTGAGGTTTGAAGAATGAGGATTGAGGATTGAGGATTGAGGATTGAGTATTGAAGATTGAGTATTGAGGATTGAAGGTTGATGATTGAGGATTGAGGATTGTAGATTGAGGACTGAGTGTTGAAGGTTGAGTGATGAGAATTGATGTTTGTGGGTAGAGGTTGGAAGATTGCAGATTGAGTATTGAGTATTGAAAACTGTGAATTGAGGATATTCTTTTGAGGATTGAGGATTGACAACAGATTGTTGAGGACTGAGAGCTGAAGATTGAGGATTCAGGATTTTGGATTCAGAATTGAGGTTTGAGGACTGAGGATTGAGGATTGAAGATTGAGTATTGAGAATTGAAGATTGAGGATTGAGGATTGAGCATTGAGCATTGAGTATTGAGTATTGAGGATTGAAGATTGAATATTGATGATTGAAGATTGAGGATTGAGGATTGAGGGTTGTGGATTGAGGACGAGGTCTGAGGGTTAACTATTGATGCTTGAGGTCTGAGGATTGAGGATTGAGGATTGAGAATTGAGGATTGAGGATTGAGGATTGAGTACTGAAGATTGAGTATTGGCGATTGAAGGTTGAGGATTGAGGATTGAGGATTGAGGATTGAGGATTAAGGTTTGAGGTTTTAGGATTGAGGATTGAAGATTGAGTATTGAGGATTGAAGATTGAGGATTGAGTATCGAGGATTGAGGATTGAGGATTGAAGATTGAGGATTGGGGATTGAGGATTGACGATTGAGGATTGAGGATTGCGGATTGAGAATTGAGGATTGAGGATTGATGATTGAGGATTGAAGATTGAGTATGGAGGATTGAAGATTGTGGATTGAGGATTGAGGATTGAAGATTGAGGACTGAGTGTTGAGGATTGAGTGATGAGAATTGATGTCTGTGGATTGAGATTTGAAGATTGAAGATTGGGGATTGAGTATTGATAACTGTGAATTGAGGATACTCTATTGAGGATTGAGTATTGACAATTGATTGTTGCGGACTGTGGGATGAAGATCGAGCATTCAGGATTGAGGATTCGGAATAGAGGTTTGAGGCCTGAGGATTGGGGGTTGAGGATTGAGGATTGAGGATTGACACTTGTGGATAGAGGATTGAGGATGGAGGATTGAAGAGAGAGGACCGAGTGTTGAGGATTGAGTGTTGAGAATTGATGTTTGTGGATATTGATTTGAAGATTGCAGTTTGAGTATTGTGTATTGAAAACTGTGAATTGAGGATGTTCTATTGAGGATTCAGGATTGACAACTGATTGTTGAGGACCTAGGGCTGAAGATTGAGGATTCAGGATTGAGGATTCAGGATAGAGGTTTGAGGACTGAGAATTGAGGACTGAGGATTGAGGATTGAGGATTGAGGATTGAAGATTGAGGATTGGGTATTGAGGATTGAACATTGAGGATTGAGGATTGAGCATTGAGCATTGAGTATTGAGGATTGAAGATTGAATATTGATGATTGAAGATTGAGGATTTAGGATTGAGGGTTGTGGATTGAGGACGAGGTCTGAGGGTTAACTATTGATGCTTGAGGTCTGAGGATTGAGGATTGAGGATTGAGAATTGAGGATTGAGGATTGAGGATTGAGTACTGAAGATTGAGTATTGGCGATTGAAGATTGAGGATTGAGGATTGAGGATTGAGGATTGAGGATTAAGGTTTGAGGTTTTAGGATTGAGGATTGAAGATTGAGTATTGAGGATTGAAGATTGAGGATTGAGTATCGAGGATTGAGGATTGAGGTTTGAAGATTGAGGATTGGGGATTGAGGATTGACGATTGAGGATTGAGGATTGCGGATTGAGAATTGAGGATTGAGGATTGAAGGTTGAGTATTGATGATTGAAGATTGAGGATTGAGGATTGAGGATTGAAGATTCAGAACTGAGTGTTGAGGGTTTAGTGATGAGAATTGATGTTTGTGGATTGAGATTTGAAGATTGATGATTGGGGATTGAGCATTGAACCATGAGAATTCAGGATATTCTATTGAGTATTGAGAATTGGGGGTTGAGGGTTGAGGATTGAGGTTTGAGGATTGATTACTGAGGGTTGAGGACTGAGGACGAGGACTGACGGTTGAGGATTGAGGATTGATGATTGAGGATTGAGGATTGAGGACTGAGGATTGAGGATTGAGGATTGAGCATTGAGGATTGAAGATTGAGGACTGGGGATTGAGGATTGAAGATTGAGGATTAAGGATTGAGGATTGGGGATTGAGGATCTAGGATTGAGGATTGAGGACTGCGGATTGAAGATTGAGGATTGGGGATTGAGGATTGACGATTGAGGATTGAGGATTGAGGATTGAGGATTGAAGATTGAGGATTGAAGATTGAGTATGGAGGATTGAAGATTGTGGATTGAGGATTGAGGATTGAAGATTGAGGACTGAGTGTTGAGGATTGAGTGATGAGAATTGATGTCTGTGGATTGAGATTTGAAGATTGAAGATTGGGGATTGAGTATTGATAACTGTGAATTGAGGATACTCTATTGAGGATTGAGGATTGACAATTGATTGTTGCGGACTGTGGGATGAAGATCGAGCATTCAGGATTGAGGATTCGGAATAGAGGTTTGAGGCCTGAGGATTGGGGGTTGAGGATTGAGGATTGAGGATTGACACTTGTGGATAGAGGATTGAGGATGGAGGATTGAAGAGAGAGGACCGAGTGTTGAGGATGGAGTGTTGAGAATTGATGTTTGAGGATTGAGATTTGATTATTGAATATTGCGGATTGAGTATTGAATCATGAGAATTCAGGATATTCTATTGAGTATTGAGAATTGAGGATTGATGGTTGAGTATTGAGAATTGATGGTTGATGGTTGTGTGCTGAGTATTGGGGATTGAGGATTGAAGATTGATTATTGAGGATTGAAGATTGAGTATTGAGGATTGAGGATTGAGAATTGGGAATTGAGGATGAGGACTGAGGGTTGAGGATTGAGGTTTGAGGAATGAGGATTGAGGATTGAGGATCGAGGATTGTGTATTGATTATTGAAGATGGAGTATTCATGACTGAGGATTGAGGTTTGAGGTTTGAGGACTGAGGATTGAGAACCGAAGGTTGAGTATTGAGGATTGAAGATTGAGGATTGATAATTGAGGATTGATGACGGAGGATGAGGACTGAGGGTTGAGGATTGGGGTTTGAGGAATGAGGATTGAGGATTGAGGATTGAGGATTGAGGATTGAGGATTGGGTATTGAAGATTGAGGATTGATGACTGAGGATTGAGGACTGAGGATTGAGGATTGAGGTTTGAGGATTGAGGATTGCGGACTGATGACTGAGGGTTGAGGATTGAGGATTGAGCATTGAGGATTGAAGATCGAGGACTGTGGATTGAGGATTGAAGATTGAGGATTAAGGATTGAGGATTGGTCCTTGAGGATCTAGGATTGAATGTTGATTATTGAGGATTGAAGATTGAGGATTGAGGATTGAGGATTGAGAATGGGGGATGAGGGCTGCGGGCTGAGGATTGAGGTTTGAGTATTGAATCCTGAGAATTCAGTATATTCTATTGAGTATTTAGAATTGAGGTTTGATGGTCGAGTATTGAGGATTGAGGATTGAGGATTGAGGATTGAGTATTGAAGATTGAGGATGGATGATTGAAGATGAGTATTGAGGGTTGAGGATTGAGTATTGAAGATTGAGGACTGATGACTGAGGATTGAGGATTGAGGATTGATGATTGAGTATTGAGGATTGACGATTGAGTATGGAGGATTGAAGATTGAGGATTGAGGATTGAGGATTGATGATTGAGGACTGAGTGTTGAGGGTTGAGTGATGAGAATTGATGTCTGTGGATTCAGATTTGAAGATTGAAGATTGGGGATTGAGTCTCGAAAACTGCGAATTGAGGATATTCTAATGAGGACTGAGGATTGACAAATGATTGTTGAGGACTGAGGGCTGAAGATTGACGATTCAGGATTGAGGATTCGGGACTGAGGTTTGAGGACGAGGACTGACGGTTGAGGATTGAGGTTTGAGGATTGAGGATTGAGGACTGATGACTGAGGATTGAGGAATGGGGATTGAGCATTGAGGATTGAAGATTGAGGACAGGGGATTGAGGATTGAAGATTGAGGATTGAGGATTGAGGATTGAGAATTGAGAATTGAGGATGAGGACTGAGGGTTGAGGATTGAGGTTTGAGGAATGAGGATTGAGGATTGAGGATTGAGGATTGAGGATTGAGGATTGAGGATTCAGTATTGAAGATTGTGTATTCATGACTGATGATTGAGGATTGAGGATTGGGGATTGAGGATTGAGGATTGAAGATAGAGTATTGATGATTGTGGATTGAGGATTGAGGATTGAGGATTGAAGACTGAGGATTAAGGATTGAGGATTGGGGATTGAGGATCTAGGATTGGAGATTGACTATTGAGGATTGAGGATTGAGGATTGAGGATTGAGGAACGAGGATTGAGGATTGAGGATGATGGCTGAGGGTTGAGGATTGAGGTTTGAGGTTTGAGTATTGAATACTGAGAATTCAGGATATTCTATTGAGTATTGAGAACTGAGGATTGATGATTGAGTATCGAGGATTGAGGATTGAGTATTGAGGATTGAAGATTGAGGTTTGAGGATTGAGGATTGAGAATTGATATTGAGGACTGAGGGTTGAGGATTGAGGTTTGACGAACGAGGATTGAAATTGAGGATTGAGGATTGAGGCTTGAGGATTGAGGATTGAGGATTGAAGATTGAGGATTGGGGATTGAGGATTGAGGACTGAGTATTGAGTATTGAGGATTGAGAATTGAGGATTGAGGATTGAAGACTGAGGATTAAGGATTGAGGATTGGGGATTGAGGATCTAGGATTGGAGATTGACTATTGAGGATTGAGATTTGAGGACTGAGGACTGAGGATTGAAGTATGAGTATTGAGGGTTGAACATTGAGTATTGATGATTGAGGATTGAGGATTGAGGATTGAAGATTGAGGATTGGGGATTGAGGATTGAGGATGGAGGATGAGGGGCTGATGTTTGAGGATTGAGGTTTGAGTATTGAATACTGAGAATTCAGGATATTCTATTGAGTATTGGGAATTGAGTATTGATGGTTGAGTATTGAGGATTGAGGATTGAGGATTGAGGATTGAGTATTGAAGATTGAGGATTGATGATTGAGGATTGAGGATTCAGGATTGAGGATTAAGTGTTGAGGATTGAGGATTGATGATTGAGGATTGAGGATTGAGGATCGAGGATTGAGGATTGAGGATTGAAGATTGAGGATTGAGGGTTGATGATTGAGTGTTGAAGATTGAGGATTGATGATTGAGGATTGAGGATTGAGGATTGAGGATTGAGGATTGAGGACTGAGGATTGAAGATTGAGGATTGAGGATTGAAGATTGAGTATTGATGATTGAAGATTGAGTATTGAGGATTGAGGGGTGAGGACTGAGGATGAGGACTGACGGTTTAGGATTGAGGTTTGAGGATTGAGGATTGCGGACTGATGACTGAGGGTTGAGGATTGAGGATTGAGCATTGAGGATTGAAGATCGAGGACTGTGGATTGAGGATTGAAGATTGTGGATTAAGGATTGAGGATTGGTTCTTGAGGATCTAGGATTGGATGTTGATTATTGAGGATTGAAGATTGAGGATTGAGGATTGAGGATTGAGAATGGAGGATGAGGGCTGAGGGCTGAGGATTGAGGTTTGAGTATTGAATCCGGAGAATTCAGTATATTCTATTGAGTATTTAGAATTGAGGTTTGATGGTCGAGTATTGAGGATTGAGGATTGAGGATTGAGGATTGAGTATTGAAGATTGAGGGTGGAAGATTGAAGATTGAGTATTGAGGGTTGAGGATTGAGTATTGAAGATTGAGGACTGATGACTGAGGATTGAGGATTGAGGATTGATGATTGAGTATTGAGGATTGACGGTTTAGGATTGAGGTTTGAGGATTGAGGATTGCGGACTGATGACTGAGGGTTGAGGATTGAGGATTGAGCATTGAGGATTGAAGATTGAGGATTGAGGATTGAGGATTGATGATTGAGGACTGAGTGTTGAGGGTTGAGTGATGAGAATTGATGTCTGTGGATTCAGATTTGAAGATTGAAGATTGGGGATTGAGTATTGAAAACTGTGAATTGAGGATATTCTAATGAGGACTGAGGATTGACAAATGATTGTTGAGGACTGAGGGCTGAAGATTGACGATTCAGGATTGAGGATTCGGGACTGAGGTTTGAGGACGAGGACTGACGGTTGAGGATTGAGGTTTGAGGATTGAGGATTGAGGACTGATGACTGAGGATTGAGGAATGGGGATTGAGCATTGAGGATTGAGAATTTAGAATTGAGGATGAGGACTGAGGGTTGAGGATTGAGGTTTGAGGAACGAGGACTGAGGATTGAGAATTGAGGATTGAGGATTGAGGATTGAGGATTGGGAATTGAGAATCGAAGATTGAGTATTGAGGATTGAAGATTGAGGTTTGAGGATTGAGGATTGAGGATGGAGGATGAGGGCTGAGGTTTGAGGATTGAGGTTTGAGGAACGAGGATTGAGGATTGAGAATTGAGGACTGAGGATTGAGGATTGAGTAGTGAAGATTGAGGATTGATGACTGAGAATTAAGGATTGAGGATTGATAATTGAGGATTGAGGATTGAAGATTGAGTATGGAGGATTGAAGATTGAGGATTGAGGATTGAGGATTGAAGATTGAGGATTGAGTATTGAGGATTGAGGTTTGAGGATTGAGAATTTAGAATTGAGGATGAGGACTGAGGGTTGAGGATTGAGGTTTGAGGAACGAGGACTGAGGATAGACAATTGAGGATTGAGGATTGAGGATTGAGGATTGAGGATTGAAGATTGAGGATTGGGGATTGAGGATTGAGGATTGAGAACTGAGAATCAAAGATTGGGTATTGAGGATTGAATATTGAGGTTTGAGGATTGAGGATTGAGGATGGAGGGTGAGGGCTGAGGGTTGAGGATTGAGGTTTGAGTATTGAATACTGAGAATTCAGGATATGCTATTGAGTATTGAGAATTGAGGTTTGATGGTTGAGTATTGAGGATTGAGGATTGAGAATTGAGGATTGAAGATTGAGGTTTGAGGATTGAGGATTGAGAATTGAGGATGAGGACTGAGGGTTGAGGATTGAGGTTTGAGGAACGAGGATTGAGGATTGAGAATTGAGGACTGAGGATTGACGATTTTGTATTGAGGATTGAGGATTGATGACTGAGGATTGAGGATTGAGGATTGAGGATTGAGGATTGAGGATTGAATACTGAGTATTGAGGATTGAGGATTGAGGATTGAGGATTGAGGATTGGGTATTGAGGATTGAAGAATGAGGATTGACGATTCAGGATTGAGGATTGGGGATTGAAGATTGAGTATGGAGGATTGAAGATTGTGGATTGAGGATTGAGGATTGAAGATTGAGGACTGAGTGTTGAGGATTGAGTGATGAGAATTGATGTCTGTGGATTGAGATTTGAAGATTGAAGATTGGGGATTGAGTATTGATAACTGTGAATTGAGGATACTCTATTGAGGATTGAGTATTGACAATTGATTGTTGCGGACTGTGGGATGAAGATCGAGCATTCAGGATTGAGGATTCGGAATAGAGGTTTGAGGCCTGAGGATTGGGGGTTGAGGATTGAGGATTGAGGATTGACACTTGTGGATAGAGGATTGAGGATGGAGGATTGAAGAGAGAGGACCGAGTGTTGAGGATTGAGTGTTGAGAATTGATGTTTGTGGATATTGATTTGAAGATTGCAGTTTGAGTATTGTGTATTGAAAACTGTGAATTGAGGATATTCTATTGAGGATTCAGGATTGACAACTGATTGTTGAGGACCTAGGGCTGAAGATTGAGGATTCAGGATTGAGGATTCAGGATAGAGGTTTGAGGACTGAGAATTGAGGACTGAGGATTGAGGATTGAGGATTGAGGATTGAAGATTGAGGATTGGGTATTGAGGATTGAACATTGAGGATTGAGGATTGAGCATTGAGCATTGAGTATTGAGGATTGAAGATTGAATATTGATGATTGAAGATTGAGGATTTAGGATTGAGGGTTGTGGATTGAGGACGAGGTCTGAGGGTTAACTATTGATGCTTGAGGTCTGAGGATTGAGGATTGAGGATTGAGAATTGAGGATTGAGGATTGAGGATTGAGTACTGAAGATTGAGTATTGGCGATTGAAGATTGAGGATTGAGGATTGAGGATTGAGGATTGAGGATTAAGGTTTTAGGTTTTAGGATTGAGGATTGAAGATTGAGTATTGAGGATTGAAGATTGAGGATTGAGTATCGAGGATTGAGGATTGAGGTTTGAAGATTGAGGATTGGGGATTGAGGATTGACGATTGAGGATTGAGGATTGCGGATTGAGAATTGAGGATTGAGGATTGAAGGTTGAGTATTGATGATTGAAGATTGAGGATTGAGGATTGAGGATTGAAGATTCAGAACTGAGTGTTGAGGGTTGAGTGATGAGAATTGATGTTTGTGGATTGAGATTTGAAGATTGATGATTGGGGATTGAGCATTGAACCATGAGAATTCAGGATATTCTATTGAGTATTGAGAATTGGGGGTTGAGGGTTGAGGATTGAGGTTTGAGGATTGATTACTGAGGGTTGAGGACTGAGGACGAGGACTGACGGTTGAGGATTGAGGATTGATGATTGAGGATTGAGGATTGAGGACTGAGGATTGAGGATTGAGGATTGAGCATTGAGGATTGAAGATTGAGGACTGGGGATTGAGGATTGAAGATTGAGGATTAAGGATTGAGGATTGGGGATTGAGGATCTAGGATTGAGGATTGAGGACTGCGGATTGAAGATTGAGGATTGGGGATTGAGGATTGACGATTGAGGATTGAGGATTGAGGATTGAGAATTGAAGATTGAGGATTGAAGATTGAGTATGGAGGATTGAAGATTGTGGATTGAGGATTGAGGATTGAAGATTGAGGACTGAGTGTTGAGGATTGAGTGATGAGAATTGATGTCTGTGGATTGAGATTTGAAGATTGAAGATTGGGGATTGAGTATTGATAACTGTGAATTGAGGATACTCTATTGAGGATTGAGGATTGACAATTGATTGTTGCGGACTGTGGGATGAAGATCGAGCATTCAGGATTGAGGATTCGGAATAGAGGTTTGAGGCCTGAGGATTGGGGGTTGAGGATTGAGGATTGAGGATTGACACTTGTGGATAGAGGATTGAGGATGGAGGATTGAAGAGAGAGGACCGAGTGTTGAGGATGGAGTGTTGAGAATTGATGTTTGAGGATTGAGATTTGATTATTGAATATTGCGGATTGAGTATTGAATCATGAGAATTCAGGATATTCTATTGAGTATTGAGAATTGGGGATTGAGGATTGAAGATTGATTATTGAGGATTGAAGATTGAGTATTGAGGATTGAGGATTGAGAATTGGGAATTGAGGATGAGGACTGAGGGTTGAGGATTGAGGTTTGAGGAATGAGGATTGAGGATTGAGGATCGAGGATTGTGTATTGATTATTGAAGATGGAGTATTCATGACTGAGGATTGAGGTTTGAGGTTTGAGGACTGAGGATTGAGAACCGAAGGTTGAGTATTGAGGATTGAAGATTGAGGATTGATAATTGAGGATTGATGACGGAGGATGAGGACTGAGGGTTGAGGATTGGGGTTTGAGGAATGAGGATTGAGGATTGAGGATTGAGGATTGAGGATTGAGGATTGGGTATTGAAGATTGAGGATTGATGACTGAGGATTGAGGACTGAGGATTGAGGATTGAGGTTTGAGGATTGAGGATTGCGGACTGATGACTGAGGGTTGAGGATTGAGGATTGAGCATTGAGGATTGAAGATTGAGGACAGGGGATTGAGGATTGAAGATTGAGGATTGAGGATTGAGGATTGAGAATTGAGAATTGAGGATGAGGACTGAGGGTTGAGGATTGAGGTTTGAGGAATGAGGATTGAGGATTGAGGATTGAGGATTGAGGATTGAGGATTGAGGATTCAGTATTGAAGATTGTGTATTCATGACTGATGATTGAGGATTGAGGATTGGGGATTGAGGATTGAGGATTGAAGATAGAGTATTGATGATTGTGGATTGAGGATTGAGGATTGAGGATTGAAGACTGAGGATTAAGGATTGAGGATTGGGGATTGAGGATCTAGGATTGGAGATTGACTATTGAGGATTGAGGATTGAGGATTGAGGATTGAGGAACGAGGATTGAGGATTGAGGATGATGGCTGAGGGTTGAGGATTGAGGTTTGAGGTTTGAGTATTGAATACTGAGAATTCAGGATATTCTATTGAGTATTGAGAACTGAGGATTGATGATTGAGTATCGAGGATTGAGGATTGAGTATTGAGGATTGAAGATTGAGGTTTGAGGATTGAGGATTGAGAATTGATATTGAGGACTGAGGGTTGAGGATTGAGGTTTGACGAACGAGGATTGAAATTGAGGATTGAGGATTGAGGCTTGAGGATTGAGGATTGAGGATTGAAGATTGAGGATTGGGGATTGAGGATTGAGGACTGAGTATTGAGTATTGAGGATTGAGAATTGAGGATTGAGGATTGAAGACTGAGGATTAAGGATTGAGGATTGGGGATTGAGGATCTAGGATTGGAGATTGACTATTGAGGATTGAGGATTGAGGATTGAGGATTGAGGAACGAGGATTGAGGATTGAGGATGATGGCTGAGGGTTGAGGATTGAGGTTTGAGGACTGAGGACTGAGGATTGAGGATTGAGAATTGAGGATTGAGGATTGAGGATTGAGGATTGAAGATTGAGGATTGGGGATTGAGGATTGAGGATTGAGGATTGAGTATCGAAGATTGAGTATTGAGGATTGAAGATTGAGGTTTGAGGATTGAGGATTGAGGATGGAGGATGAGGGCTGAGGGTTGAGAATTGAGGTTTGAGGAACGAGGATTGAGGATTGAGAATTGAGGACTGAGGATTGACGATTGAGTATTGAAGATTGAGGATTTTGGCTGAGGATTGAGGATTGAGGATTGAGGATTGAGGATGGAGGATTGAGGATTGAGGATTGAGGATTGGGTATTGAGGATTGAAGAATGAGGATTGACGATTCAGGGTTGAGTATTGAGGATTGAAGATTGAGTATTGAGGATTGAAGGTTGATGATTGAGGATTGAGGTTTGATAATCGAGGATTGAGGACTGAGGATTGAGGATTGAAGATTGAGTATTAAGGATTGAGGATTGGGGATTGAGGATCTAGGATTGGAGATTGACTATTGAGGATTGAGATTTGAGGACTGAGGACTGAGGATTGAAGTATGAGTATTGAGGGTTGAACATTGAGTATTGATGATTGAGGATTGAGGATTGAGGATTGAAGATTGAGGATTGGGGATTGAGGATTGAGGATGGAGGATGAGGGGCTGATGTTTGAGGATTGAGGTTTGAGTATTGAATACTGAGAATTCAGGATATTCTATTGAGTATTGGGAATTGAGTATTGATGGTTGAGTATTGAGGATTGAGGATTGAGGATTGAGGATTGAGTATTGAAGATTGAGGATTGATGATTGAGGATTGAGGATTCAGGATTGAGGATTAAGTGTTGAGGATTGAGGATTGATGATTGAGGATTGAGGATTGAGGATCGAGGATTGAGGATTGAGGATTGAAGATTGAGGATTGAGGGTTGATGATTGAGTGTTGAAGATTGAGGATTGATGATTGAGGATTGAGGATTGAGGATTGAGGATTGAGGACTGAGGATTGAAGATTGAGGATTGAGGATTGAAGATTGAGTATTGATGATTGAAGATTGAGTATTGAGGATTGAGGGGTGAGGACTGAGGATGAGGACTGACGGTTTAGGATTGAGGTTTGAGGATTGAGGATTGCGGACTGATGACTGAGGGTTGAGGATTGAGGATTGAGCATTGAGGATTGAAGATCGAGGACTGTGGATTGAGGATTGAAGATTGTGGATTAAGGATTGAGGATTGGTTCTTGAGGATCTAGGATTGGATGTTGATTATTGAGGATTGAAGATTGAGGATTGAGGATTGAGGATTGAGAATGGAGGATGAGGGCTGAGGGCTGAGGATTGAGGTTTGAGTATTGAATCCGGAGAATTCAGTATATTCTATTGAGTATTTAGAATTGAGGTTTGATGGTCGAGTATTGAGGATTGAGGATTGAGGATTGAGGATTGAGTATTGAAGATTGAGGGTGGAAGATTGAAGATTGAGTATTGAGGGTTGAGGATTGAGTATTGAAGATTGAGGACTGATGACTGAGGATTGAGGATTGAGGATTGATGATTGAGTATTGAGGATTGACGGTTTAGGATTGAGGTTTGAGGATTGAGGATTGCGGACTGATGACTGAGGGTTGAGGATTGAGGATTGAGGATTGAGGATTGAAGATTGAGGATTGGGAATTGAGGATTGAGGATTGAGGATTGATTACTGAGGATTGAGAATTGAGCATTGAGGATTGAAGATTGAGGATTAAGAATTAAGGATTGGGGATTGAGGATCTAGGATTGGAGATTGACTATTGAGGATTGAGGATTGAGTATTGAGGATCGAGGATTGAAGATTGAGGACTGAGTGTTGAGGGTTGAGTGATGAGAATCGATGTTTGTGGATGGAGACATGAAGATTGAAGATTGAGGATTGAGTATTGAAAACTGTGAATTGAGGATATTCTATTGAGGATTGAGGATTGACAACTGATTGTTGCGGACTGAGGGATGAAGATTGAGCATTCAGGATTGAGGATTCGGAATTGAGGTTTGAGGACTGAGGATTAAGGATTGAAGATTGAGTATTGAGGATTGAGGACTGGGGATTGAGGATTGAAGATTGAGGATTAACGATCGAGTATTGGGGATTGAGGATCTAGAATTGGAGATTGATTATTGAGGATTGAAGATTGAAAATTGAGGATTGAGGATTGAGAATTGAGAATTGAGGATGAGGACTGACGGTTGAGGATTGAGGTTTGAGGAATGAGGATTGAGGGCTGAGGATTGAGGATTGAGGATTGAGGATTGTGGGTTGAGGATTGAGGATCGAAGATTGAGTATTGAGGACTGAAGATTGAGGCTTGAGGATTGAGGATTGAGGGTGGAGGATGAGGGCTGATGGTTGAGGATTGAGGATTGAGTATTGAATACGGAGAATTCAGGATATTCTATTGAGTATTGGGAGTTGAGGATTGATGTTTGAGTATTGAGGATTGATGATTGAGGGTTGAGGATTGAGTATCGAAGATTGAGGATTGATGATTGAGGATTGAGGATTGAGGATTGAGGACTGAGGATTGAGGATTGAGGATTGAGCATTGAGGATTGAAGATTGAGGACTGGGGATTGAGGATTGAAGATTGAGGATTAAGGATTGAGGATTGGGGATTGAGGATCTAGGATTGAGGATTGAGGACTGCGGATTGAAGATTGAGGATTGGGGATTGAGGATTGACGGTTGAGGATTGAGAATTGAGGATTGAGGATTGAAGATTGAGGATTGAAGATTGAGTATGGAGGATTGAAGATTGAGCATTCAGGATTGAGGATTCGGAATTGAGGTTTGAGGCCTGAGGATTGAGGGTTGAGGATTGAGGGTTGAGGATTGACACTTATGGATAGAGGATTGAGGAAGGAGGATTGAAGAGAGAGGACCGAGTGTTGAGGATGGAGTGTTGAGAACTGATGTTTGAGGATTGAGATTTGATTATCGAATATTGTGGATTGAGTATTGAATCATGAGAATTCAGGATATTCTATTGAGTATTGAGAATTGAGGATTGATGGTTGAGTATTGAGAATTGATGGTTGATGGCTGTGTTCTGAATATTGAGGATTGAGGATTGAAGATTGAGGATTGAGAACTGAGGATTGAAGATTGAGTATTGATGATTGAAGATTGAGGATTGAGGATTGAGAGTTGAGGATTGAGTACGAGGACTGACGGTTGAGGATTGAAGATTGAGGATTGAGGATTGAGGATAGATGATTGAGGATTGCGGATTGAGAATTGAAGATTGAGTATTGAGGATTGAAGATTGAGGATTGAGGATTGAGGATTGAGGATTGAGGATTGAAGATTGAGTATTGGGGATTGAGGATTGAAGATTGAGGATTGAGTGTTGATGATTGAGTGTTGAAGATTGACGATTGTGTATTGAGGATTGAGGATTGATTACTGAGGATTGAGGATTGAGGATTGAGGATTGAGGATTGAGAATTGAAGATTGAGTATTGAGGATTGAGGATTGAGGATTGAGGATTGAGGATTGAGTATTGAAGATTGAGGATTGATGACTTAGGATTGAGGATTGAGAATTGAAGATTGAGTATTGAAGATTGAGGATTGATGACTGAGGATTGAGGATTGAGGATTGATGATTGAGGATTGAGGATTGAAGATTGAGAATGGAGGATTGAAGATTGAGGATTGAGGATTGAGGATTGAAGATTGAGGACTGAGTGTTGAGGGTTGAGTGATGAGAATTGATGTCTGTGGATTGAGATTTGAAGATTGAAGATTGGGTATTGAGTATTGAAAACTGTGAATTGAGGATATTCTATTGAGGATTGAGGATTGACAATTGATTGTTGCGGACTGAGGGATGAAGATTGAGCATTCAGGATTGAGGATTCGGAATTGAGGTTTGAGGACTGAGGATTAAGGATTGAAGATTGAGTATTGAGGATTGAGGACTGGGGATTGAAGATTGAAGATTGAGGTTTAACGATCGAGTATTGGGGATTGAGGTTCTAGAATTGGAGATTGATTATTGAGGATTGAAGATTGAAAATTGAGGATTGAGGATTGAGAATTGAGAATTGAGGATGAGGACTGAGGGTTGAGGATTGAGGTTTGAGGAATGAGGATTGAGGGCTGAGGATTGAGGATTGAGGATTTAGGATGGTGGGTTGAGGATTGAGGATCGAAGATTGAGTATTGAGGATTGAAGATTGAGGTTTGAGGATTGAGGATTGAGGATTGAGGATTGAAGATTGAGGATTGAAGATTGGGTATGGAGGGTTGAAGATTGAGCATTCAGGATTGAGGATTCGGAATTGAGGTTTGAGGCCTGAGGATTGAGGGTTGAGGATTGAGGATTGAGGATTGACACTTATTGATAGAGGATTGAGGATGGAGGATTGAAGAGAGAGGACCGAGTGTTGAGGATGGAGTGTTGAGAATTGATGTTTGAGGATTGAGATTTGATTATTGAATATTGTGGATTGAGTATTGAATCATGAGAATTCAGGATATTCTATTGAGCATTGAGAATTGAGGATTGATGGTTGAGTATTGAGAATTGATGGTTGATGGCTGTGTGCTGAAAATTGAGGATTGAGGATTGAAGATTGAGGATTGAGAATTGAGGATTGAAGATTGAGTATTGATGATTGAAGATTGAGGATTGAGGATTGAGGGTTGAGGATTGAGTACGAGAACTGACGGTTGAGGATTGAAGATTGAGGATTGAGGATTGAGGATTGAGGATTGAGGATTGCGGATTGAGAATTGAAGATTGAGTATTGAGGATTGAAGATTGAGGATTGAGGATTGAGGATTGAGGATTGAGGATTGAAGATTGAGTATTGGGGATTGAGGATTGAAGATTGAGGATTGAGTGTTGATGATTGAGTGTTGAAGATTGACGATTGTGTATTGAGGATTGAGGATTGATTACCGAGGATTGAGGATTGAGGATTGAGGATTGAGGATTGAGGATTGAAGATTGAGTATTGAGGATTGAGGGTTGAGGATTGAGGATTGAGTGTTGGGTATTGAGGATTGAAGAATGAGGATTGACGATTCAGAATTGAGGATTGTGGATTGAAGATTGAGTATTGAGGATTGAAGGTTGGTGATTGAGGATTGAGGATTGTGGATTGAGGATTGAGGATTGAGAATTGAGTGTGAGGACTGAGGATTGACGATTGAGTATTGACGATTGAGTATTGAGGATTGAGGATTGATGACTGAGGATTGAGGATTGAGGATTGAGGATTGAGGATTGAGGATTGAGGATTGAAGATTGAGTATTGAGGATTGAGGATTAAGGATTGAGGATTGAAGATTGAGGATTGAGAATTGAGGATTGAAGATTGAGTATTGATGATTGAAGATTGAGGATTGAGGATTGAGGGTTGAGGATTCAGGACGAGGACTGACGGTTGAGGATTGAGGTTTGAGGATTGATTACTGAGGGTTGAGGACTGAGGACGAGGACTGACGGTTGAGGATTGAGGATTGATGATTGAGGATTGAGGATTGAGGACTGAGGATTGAGGATTGAGGATTGAGCATTGAGGATTGAAGATTGAGGACTGGGGATTGAGGATTGGAGATTGAGGATTAAGGATTGAGGATTGGGGATTGAGGATCTAGGATTGAGGATTGAGGACTGCGGATTGAAGATTGAGGATTGGGGATTGAGGATTGACGATTGAGGATTGAGGATTGAGGATTGAGGATTGAAGATTGAGGATTGAAGAGTGAGTATGGAGGATTGAAGATTGAGCATTCAGGATTGAGGATTCGGAATTGAGGTTTGAGGCCTGAGGACTGAGGGATGAGGATTGAGGATTGAGGGTTGACACTTGTGGATAGAGGATTGAGGATGGAGGATTGAAGAGAGAGGACCGAGTGTTGAGGATGGAGTGTTGAGAATTGATGTTTGAGGATTGAGATTTGATTATTGAATATTGTGGATTGAGTATTGAATCATGAGAATTCAGGATATTCTATTGAGTATTGAGAATTGAGGATTGATGGTTGAGTATTGAGAATTGATGGTTGATGGTTGTGTGCTGAATATTGAGGATTGAGGATTGAAGATTGAGGATTGAGAATTGAGGATTGAAGATTGAGTATTGATGATTGAAGATTGAGGATTGAGGATTGAGGGTTGAGGATTGAGTACGAGGACTGACGGTTGATGATTGAAGATTGAGGAGTGAGGATTGAGGATTGAGGATTGAGGATTGCGGATTGAGAATTGAAGATTGAGTATTGAGGATTGAAGATTGAGGATTGAGGATTGAGGATTGAGGATTGAGGATTGAGGATTGAAGATTGAGTATTGGGGATTGAGGATTGAAGATAGAGGATTGAGTGTTGATGATTGAGTGTTGAAGATTGACGATTGTGTATTGAGGGTTGAGGATTGATTACTGAGGATTGAGGATTGAGGACTGAGCATTGAGGATTGAGGATTGAAGATTGAGTATTGAGGATTGAGGGTTGAGGATTGAGGATTGAGGATTGGGTATTGAGGATTGAAGAATGAGGATTGACGATTCAGAATTGAGGATTGAGGATTGAAGATTGAGTATTGAGGATTGAAGGTTGGTGATTGAGGATTGAGGATTGTGGATTGAGGATAGAGGATTGAGAATTGAGTGTGAGGACTGAGGATTGACGATTGAGTATTGACGATTGAGTATTGAGGATTGAGGACGAGGACTGACGGTTGAGGATTGAGGATTGATGATTGAGGATTGAGGATTGAGGACTGAGGATTGAGGATTGAGGATTGAGCATTGAGGATTGAAGATTGAGGACTGGGGATTGAGGATTGGAGATTGAGGATTAAGGATTGAGGATTGGGGATTGAGGATCTAGGATTGAGAATTGAGCATTGAGGATTGAAGATTGAGGATTAAGAATTAAGGATTGGGGATTGAGGATCTAGGATTGGAGATTGACTATTGAGGATTGAGGATTGAGTATTGAGGATCGAGGATTGAAGATTGAGGACTGAGTGTTGAGGGTTGAGTGATGAGAATCGATGTTTGTGGATGGAGACATGAAGATTGAAGATTGAGGATTGAGTATTGAAAACTGTGAATTGAGGATATTCTATTGAGGATTGAGGATTGACAACTGATTGTTGCGGACTGAGGGATGAAGATTGAGCATTCAGGATTGAGGATTCGGAATTGAGGTTTGAGGACTGAGGATTAAGGATTGAAGATTGAGTATTGAGGATTGAGGACTGGGGATTGAGGATTGAAGATTGAGGATTAACGATCGAGTATTGGGGATTGAGGATCTAGAATTGGAGATTGATTATTGAGGATTGAAGATTGAAAATTGAGGATTGAGGATTGAGAATTGAGAATTGAGGATGAGGACTGACGGTTGAGGATTGAGGTTTGAGGAATGAGGATTGAGGGCTGAGGATTGAGGATTGAGGATTGAGGATTGTGGGTTGAGGATTGAGGATCGAAGATTGAGTATTGAGGACTGAAGATTGAGGCTTGAGGATTGAGGATTGAGGGTGGAGGATGAGGGCTGATGGTTGAGGATTGAGGATTGAGTATTGAATACGGAGAATTCAGGATATTCTATTGAGTATTGGGAGTTGAGGATTGATGTTTGAGTATTGAGGATTGATGATTGAGGGTTGAGGATTGAGTATCGAAGATTGAGGATTGATGATTGAGGATTGAGGATTGAGGATTGAGGACTGAGGATTGAGGATTGAGGATTGAGCATTGAGGATTGAAGATTGAGGACTGGGGATTGAGGATTGAAGATTGAGGATTAAGGATTGAGGATTGGGGATTGAGGATCTAGGATTGAGGATTGAGGACTGCGGATTGAAGATTGAGGATTGGGGATTGAGGATTGACGGTTGAGGATTGAGAATTGAGGATTGAGGATTGAAGATTGAGGATTGAAGATTGAGTATGGAGGATTGAAGATTGAGCATTCAGGATTGAGGATTCGGAATTGAGGTTTGAGGCCTGAGGATTGAGGGTTGAGGATTGACACTTATGGATAGAGGATTGAGGAAGGAGGATTGAAGAGAGAGGACCGAGTGTTGAGGATGGAGTGTTGAGAACTGATGTTTGAGGATTGAGATTTGATTATCGAATATTGTGGATTGAGTATTGAATCATGAGAATTCAGGATATTCTATTGAGTATTGAGAATTGAGGATTGATGGTTGAGTATTGAGAATTGATGGTTGATGGCTGTGTTCTGAATATTGAGGATTGAGGATTGAAGATTGAGGATTGAGAACTGAGGATTGAAGATTGAGTATTGATGATTGAAGATTGAGGATTGAGGATTGAGAGTTGAGGATTGAGTACGAGGACTGACGGTTGAGGATTGAAGATTGAGGATTGAGGATTGAGGATAGATGATTGAGGATTGCGGATTGAGAATTGAAGATTGAGTATTGAGGATTGAAGATTGAGGATTGAGGATTGAGGATTGAGGATTGAGGATTGAAGATTGAGTATTGGGGATTGAGGATTGAAGATTGAGGATTGAGTGTTGATGATTGAGTGTTGAAGATTGACGATTGTGTATTGAGGATTGAGGATTGATTACTGAGGATTGAGGATTGAGGATTGAGGATTGAGGATTGAGAATTGAAGATTGAGTATTGAGGATTGAGGATTGAGGATTGAGGATTGAGGATTGAGTATTGAAGATTGAGGATTGATGACTTAGGATTGAGGATTGAGAATTGAAGATTGAGTATTGAAGATTGAGGATTGATGACTGAGGATTGAGGATTGAGGATTGATGATTGAGGATTGAGGATTGAAGATTGAGAATGGAGGATTGAAGATTGAGGATTGAGGATTGAGGATTGAAGATTGAGGACTGAGTGTTGAGGGTTGAGTGATGAGAATTGATGTCTGTGGATTGAGATTTGAAGATTGAAGATTGGGTATTGAGTATTGAAAACTGTGAATTGAGGATATTCTATTGAGGATTGAGGATTGACAATTGATTGTTGCGGACTGAGGGATGAAGATTGAGCATTCAGGATTGAGGATTCGGAATTGAGGTTTGAGGACTGAGGATTAAGGATTGAAGATTGAGTATTGAGGATTGAGGACTGGGGATTGAAGATTGAAGATTGAGGTTTAACGATCGAGTATTGGGGATTGAGGTTCTAGAATTGGAGATTGATTATTGAGGATTGAAGATTGAAAATTGAGGATTGAGGATTGAGAATTGAGAATTGAGGATGAGGACTGAGGGTTGAGGATTGAGGTTTGAGGAATGAGGATTGAGGGCTGAGGATTGAGGATTGAGGATTTAGGATGGTGGGTTGAGGATTGAGGATCGAAGATTGAGTATTGAGGATTGAAGATTGAGGTTTGAGGATTGAGGATTGAGGATTGAGGATTGAAGATTGAGGATTGAAGATTGGGTATGGAGGGTTGAAGATTGAGCATTCAGGATTGAGGATTCGGAATTGAGGTTTGAGGCCTGAGGATTGAGGGTTGAGGATTGAGGATTGAGGATTGACACTTATTGATAGAGGATTGAGGATGGAGGATTGAAGAGAGAGGACCGAGTGTTGAGGATGGAGTGTTGAGAATTGATGTTTGAGGATTGAGATTTGATTATTGAATATTGTGGATTGAGTATTGAATCATGAGAATTCAGGATATTCTATTGAGCATTGAGAATTGAGGATTGATGGTTGAGTATTGAGAATTGATGGTTGATGGCTGTGTGCTGAAAATTGAGGATTGAGGATTGAAGATTGAGGATTGAGAATTGAGGATTGAAGATTGAGTATTGATGATTGAAGATTGAGGATTGAGGATTGAGGGTTGAGGATTGAGTACGAGAACTGACGGTTGAGGATTGAAGATTGAGGATTGAGGATTGAGGATTGAGGATTGAGGATTGCGGATTGAGAATTGAAGATTGAGTATTGAGGATTGAAGATTGAGGATTGAGGATTGAGGATTGAGGATTGAGGATTGAAGATTGAGTATTGGGGATTGAGGATTGAAGATTGAGGATTGAGTGTTGATGATTGAGTGTTGAAGATTGACGATTGTGTATTGAGGATTGAGGATTGATTACCGAGGATTGAGGATTGAGGATTGAGGATTGAGGATTGAGGATTGAAGATTGAGTATTGAGGATTGAGGGTTGAGGATTGAGGATTGAGTGTTGGGTATTGAGGATTGAAGAATGAGGATTGACGATTCAGAATTGAGGATTGTGGATTGAAGATTGAGTATTGAGGATTGAAGGTTGGTGATTGAGGATTGAGGATTGTGGATTGAGGATTGAGGATTGAGAATTGAGTGTGAGGACTGAGGATTGACGATTGAGTATTGACGATTGAGTATTGAGGATTGAGGATTGATGACTGAGGATTGAGGATTGAGGATTGAGGATTGAGGATTGAGGATTGAGGATTGAAGATTGAGTATTGAGGATTGAGGATTAAGGATTGAGGATTGAAGATTGAGGATTGAGAATTGAGGATTGAAGATTGAGTATTGATGATTGAAGATTGAGGATTGAGGATTGAGGGTTGAGGATTCAGGACGAGGACTGACGGTTGAGGATTGAGGTTTGAGGATTGATTACTGAGGGTTGAGGACTGAGGACGAGGACTGACGGTTGAGGATTGAGGATTGATGATTGAGGATTGAGGATTGAGGACTGAGGA
Organism: Calliopsis andreniformis; assembly: GCF_051401765.1. NCBI lineage: Eukaryota > Metazoa > Arthropoda > Insecta > Hymenoptera > Andrenidae > Calliopsis > Calliopsis andreniformis. The sequence goes on along the minus strand of NW_027480601.1, from coordinate 779,984 downwards.
TTGAGGATTGAGGATTGAGCATTGAGGATTGAAGATTGAGGACTGGGGATTGAGGATTGGAGATTGAGGATTAAGGATTGAGGATTGGGGATTGAGGATCTAGGATTGAGGATTGAGGACTGCGGATTGAAGATTGAGGATTGGGGATTGAGGATTGACGATTGAGGATTGAGGATTGAGGATTGAGGATTGAAGATTGAGGATTGAAGAGTGAGTATGGAGGATTGAAGATTGAGCATTCAGGATTGAGGATTCGGAATTGAGGTTTGAGGCCTGAGGACTGAGGGATGAGGATTGAGGATTGAGGGTTGACACTTGTGGATAGAGGATTGAGGATGGAGGATTGAAGAGAGAGGACCGAGTGTTGAGGATGGAGTGTTGAGAATTGATGTTTGAGGATTGAGATTTGATTATTGAATATTGTGGATTGAGTATTGAATCATGAGAATTCAGGATATTCTATTGAGTATTGAGAATTGAGGATTGATGGTTGAGTATTGAGAATTGATGGTTGATGGTTGTGTGCTGAATATTGAGGATTGAGGATTGAAGATTGAGGATTGAGAATTGAGGATTGAAGATTGAGTATTGATGATTGAAGATTGAGGATTGAGGATTGAGGGTTGAGGATTGAGTACGAGGACTGACGGTTGATGATTGAAGATTGAGGAGTGAGGATTGAGGATTGAGGATTGAGGATTGCGGATTGAGAATTGAAGATTGAGTATTGAGGATTGAAGATTGAGGATTGAGGATTGAGGATTGAGGATTGAGGATTGAGGATTGAAGATTGAGTATTGGGGATTGAGGATTGAAGATAGAGGATTGAGTGTTGATGATTGAGTGTTGAAGATTGACGATTGTGTATTGAGGGTTGAGGATTGATTACTGAGGATTGAGGATTGAGGACTGAGCATTGAGGATTGAGGATTGAAGATTGAGTATTGAGGATTGAGGGTTGAGGATTGAGGATTGAGGATTGGGTATTGAGGATTGAAGAATGAGGATTGACGATTCAGAATTGAGGATTGAGGATTGAAGATTGAGTATTGAGGATTGAAGGTTGGTGATTGAGGATTGAGGATTGTGGATTGAGGATAGAGGATTGAGAATTGAGTGTGAGGACTGAGGATTGACGATTGAGTATTGACGATTGAGTATTGAGGATTGAGGATTGATGACTGAGGATTGAGGATTGAGGATTGAGGATTGAGGATTGAGGATTGAAGATTGAGTATTGAGGATTGAGGATTGAGGATTGAGGATTGAGTATTGAAGATTGAGGATTGATGATTGAGGATTGAGGATTGAGGATTGAGGATTGGGGATTGAGGATTGAAGACTGAGTATTGAGGATTGAAGATTGATGATTGAGGATTTAGGATTGAGGATTGAGGATTGAGGATTGAGGATTGAGTACTGAAGATTGAGTATTGGCGATTGAAGACTGAGGATTGAGGATTGAGGATTGAGGATTGAGGATTAAGGTTTGAGGTTTTAGGATTGAGGATTGAAGATTGAGTATTGAGGATTGAAGATTGAGGATTGAGTATCGAGGATTGAGGATTGAGGATTGAAGATTGAGGATTGGGGATTGAGGATTGACGATTGAGGATTGAGGATTGCGGATTGAGAATTGAGGATTGAGGATTGAAGGTTGAGTATTGATGATTGAAGATTGAGGATTGAGGATTGAGGATTGAAGATTCAGAACTGAGTGTTGAGGGTTGAGTGATGAGAATTGATGTTTGTGGATTGAGATTTGAAGATTGATGATTGGGGATTGAGCATTGAACCATGAGAATTCAGGATACTCTATTGAGTATTGAGAATTGGGGGTTGAGGGTTGAGGATTGAGGTTTGAGGATTAATAGACTGAGGGTTGACGACTGAGGACGAGGACTGACGGTTGAGGATTGAGGATTGATGATTGAGGATTGAGGATCGAGGACTGAGGATTGAGGATTGAGGATTGAGCATTGAGGATTGAAGATTGAGGACTGGGGATTGAGGATTGAAGATTGAGGATTAAGGATTGAGGATTGGGGATTGAGGATCTAGGATTGAGGATTGAGGACTGCGGATTGAAGATTGAGGATTGGGGATTGAGGATTGACGATTGAGGATTGAGGATTGAGGATTGAGGATTGAAGATTGAGGATTGAAGATTGAGTATGGAGGATTGAAGATTGTGGATTGAGGATTGAGGATTGAAGATTGAGGACTGAGTGTTGAGGATTGAGTGATGAGAATTGATGTCTGTGGATTGAGATTTGAAGATTGAAGATTGGGGATTGAGTATTGATAACTGTGAATTGAGGATACTCTATTGAGGATTTAGGATTGACAATTGATTGTTGCGGACTGTGGGATGAAGATCGAGCATTCAGGATTGAGGATTCGCAATAGAGGTTTGAGGCCTGAGGATTGGGGGTTGAGGATTGAGGATTGAGGATTGACACTTGTGGATAGAGGATTGAGGATGGAGGATTGAAGAGAGAGGACCGAGTGTTGAGGATGGAGTGTTGAGAATTGATGTTTGAGGATTGAGATTTGATTATTGAATATTGTGGATTGAGTATTGAACCATGAGAATTCAGGATATTCTATTGAGTATTGAGAATTGAGGATTGATGGTTGAGTATTGAGAATTGATGGTTGATGGTTGTGTGCTGAGTATTGAGGATTGAGGATTGAAGATTGAGGATTGAGAATTGAGGATTGAAGATTGAGTATTGATGATTGAAGATTGAGGATTGAGGATTGAGGGTTGAGGATTGAGTACGAGAACTGACGGTTGAGGATTGAAGATTGAGGATTGAGGATTGAGGATTGAAGATTGAGGATTGAGGATTGCGGATTGAGAATTGAAGATTGAGTATTGAGGATTGAAGATTGAGGATTGAGGATTGAGGATTGAGGATTGAGGATTGAAGATTGAGTATTGGGGATTGAGGATTGAAGATTGAGGATTGAGTGTTGATGATTGAGTGTTGAAGATTGACGATTGTGTATTGAGGGTTGAGGATTGATTACTGAGGATTGAGGATTGAGGATTGAGGATTGAGGATTGAGGATTGAGGATTGAAGATTGAGTATTGAGGGTTGAGGATTGAGGATTGAGGATTGAGGATTGGGTATTGAGGATTGAAGAATGAGGATTGGCGATTCAGAATTGAGGATTGAGGATTGAAGATTGAGTATTGAGGATTGAAGGTTGGTGATTGAGGATTGAGGATTGTGGATTGAGGATTGAGTGTTGAGGATTGAGGTTTGAGAATTGATGAGTGAGTATTGAAGATTGAGTATTCAGGACTGAGGATTGAGGATTGTGGATTGAGGGTTGAGGATTGAAGATTGAGTATTCAGGATTGAAGATTGAGGATTGTGGATTGAGGCTTGAGGATTGAGGATTGAGGATTGAAGATTGAGGATTGGGGATTGAGGATTGAGGATTGAGGATTGAGTATTGAGGATTGAGAATTGAGGATTGAGGATTGAACATTGAGGATGAGGGCTGAGGGTTGAGGGTTGAGGTTTGAGGACTGAGGACTGAGGATTGGGGATTGAGAATTGAGGATGGAGGACTGAGAATTGAAGATTGAGGATTGGGTATTGAGGTTTGAAGAATGAGGATTGAGGATTGAGGATTGAGGATTGAGTATTGAAGATTGAGTATTGAGGATTGAAGGTTGATGATTGAGGATTGAGGATTGTAGATTGTGGACTGAGTGTTGAATGTTCAGTGATGAGAATTGATGTTTGTGTATTGAGATTTGAAGATTGAAGAATGGGGATTGAGTATTGAAAACTGTGAATTCAGGATATTCTATTGAGGATTGAGGATTGACCATTGACTGTTGAGGACTGAGGGCTGAAGAATGAGGATTCAGGATTGAGGATTCGGGATTGAGTTTTGAGGACTGAGGATTGAGGGTTGAGTATTGAGGATTGAGGATTGACGCTTCAGGATTGAGGATTGAGGATGGAGGATTGAAGAGAGAGGACTGAGTGTTGAGGATTGAGTGTTGAGGATTGATGTTTGTGGATTGAGTTTTGATTATTGAATAATGTGGATTGAGTATTGAACCATGAGAATTCAGGATACTCTATTGAGTGTTGGTAATTGAGGATTGATGGTTGGGTATTGAGAATTGATGGTTGAGGGTTGTGTGTTGAATATTGAGGATTGAGAATTGAGGATTGATGGTTGAGTATTGAGGATTGAGGATTGAGGATTGAGGATTGAGGATTGAGTATTGAAGATTGAGGTGGATGATTGAGGATTGAGGATTGAGTATTGAGGATTGAGGATTGAGGATTGAGAATTGAGGATTGAGGATTGAGGATTGAAGATTGAGGATTGGGCATTGAGGATTGAGGAATGAGGATTGAGGATTGAGGATCGAGGATTGAGGATTGAAGATTGAGGATTGAGGATTGAAGATTGAGAATTGAGGGTTGAGGATTGAGGATTGAGGATTGAGGATAAGGACTGAGGGTTGAGGACTGAGGATTGAGGATTGATGATTGAGTATTAAGGATTGAAGATCGATGATTGAGGATTGAGGATTGAGGATTGAGGATTGAGGGTTGTGGATTGAGAACGAGGACTGAGGGTTGAGTATAGATGTTTGAGGTCTGAGGATTGAGGATTGAGGAGTGAGAATTGAGGATTGAGGATTTGGGATTGAAGATTGAGGATTGGGTGTTGAGGATTGGAGAAAGAGGATTGAGGATTGAAGATTGAGGATTGAGGATTGAGGTTTGAGGATTGAAGATTGAGTATTGAGGATTGGAGATAGAGGATTGAGTATTGATCATTTAGGATTGAGTATTGAGGATTGAGGATTGACGCTTCAGGATTGAGGATTGAGGATGGAGGATTGAAGAGAGAGGACTGAGTGTTGAGGATTGAGTGTTGAGGATTGAGAATTGAGCATTGGGGGTTGTGGATTGAGAACGAGGACTGAGGGTTGAGTATTGATGTTTGAGGTCTGAGGATTGAGGATTGAGGATTGAGAATTGAGGATTGAGGATTTGGGATTGAAGATTGAGGATTGGTTGTTGAGGATTGGAGAATGAGGATTGAGGACTTAAGATTGAGGATTGAGGATTGAGGATTGAGGATTGAGGATTGAGGATTGGGGATTGAGGATTGAGGATTGAAGATTGAGCATTGAGGATTGAAGATTGAGGATTGAGGATTGAGGATCGAGGATTGGGGATTGAAGATTGAGGATTGAGCACTGAGGATTGAGGATTGTGGATTGAGGATTGAAGTTTGAATATTGATGATTGAAGATTGAGGATTGAGGATTGACGATTGACGGTTGAGGATTGAGGATTGAAGATTGAGAATTGAGAATTGAGGATTGAACATTGAGGACTGAGTGTTGATGGCTGAGTGATAAGAATTGATCTTTGTGGATAGAGATTTGAAGATTGCAGATTGAGCATTGAGTATTGAAAACAGTGAATTGAGGATATTCTATTGAGGATTGAGGATCGACAAATGATTGTTGAGGACTGAGGTCTGAAGATAGATGATTCAGGTTTGAGGTTTCGGGATTGAGGTTTCAGGACTGAGGATTGAGTGTTGAGGATTGAGGATTGAGGATTGACGCTTGAGGATTGAGGATTGATGATGGAGGATTGAGGAGAGAGGACTGAGTGTTGAGGATTGAGTGTTGAGGATTGATGTTTGAGGATTGAGATTTGATTATTGAATAATGTGGATTGAGTATTGAGCCATGAGAGTTCAGGATATTCTATTGAGTATTGAGAATTGAAGATTGATGGTTGAGTATTGAGGATTGATCGTTGAGGGTTGTGTGTTGAATATTGAGGATTGAGGATTGAGGATTGAGTATTGAAGATTGAGGACTGAGGACTGAGGATTGAGTATTGAGGATTGAGGACTGAAGGTTGAGGACTGAGTGTTGATGGTTGAGTGATGAGAATTGATGTTTGTGGAAGGAGACATGAAGATTGAAGATTGAGGATTGAGGATTGAGGGTTGAGGATTGAGTATTGAAGATTGAGTATTGATGATTGAAGATTCAGGATTGAGGATTGAGGGTTGAGGATTGAGGACGAGGACTGACGGTTGAGGATTGAAGATTGAGGATTGAGGATTGAGGATTGAGGATTGAGGATTGAGGATTGAGAATTGAAGATTGAGTATTGAGGATTGAAGATTGAGGATTGAGGATTGAGGATTGAGGATTGAGGATTGAAGATTGAGGATAGGGGACTGAGGATTGACAATTGAGGATTGAGTATTGAGGATTGAGAATTGAGGATTGAGGATTGAAGATTGAGTATTGAGGATTGAGGACTGGGGATTGAGGATTGATGATAGAGGATTAACGATTGAGGATTGGGGATTGAGGATCTGGGATTGGAGATTGATTATTGAGGATTGAAGATTGAGAATTGAGGATTGAGGATTGAGAATTGAGAATTGAGGATGAGGACTGAGGGTTGAGGTTTGAAGTTTGAGGAACGAGGATTGAGGATTGAGGATTGAGGATTGAGGATTGAGGATTGAGGATTGAGTGTTGAAGATTGAGTATTCATGACTGAGGATTGAGGATTGAGGATTGAGTGTTGAGGATTGAGGATCGAAGATTGCGTATTGAGGATTGAAGATTGAGGATTGAGGATTGAGGATTGAGGATGGAGGATGAGTGCTGAGGGCTGAGGATTGAGGTTTGTGTATTGAATCCTAAGAATTCAGGATATTCTATTGAGTATTGAGAATTGAGGATTGATGGTTAAGTATTGAGGATTCAGGATTGAGGATTGAGGATTGAGTATTGAAGATTGAGGATTGATGACTGAGGTTTGAGGATTGAGGATTGAGGATTGAGGATTGAGGATTGACTATTGAAGATTGTGGATTGATGATTGACGATTGAGGACTGAGGATTGAGGATTGATTATTGAGCTTTGGGGATTGAAGATTGTGGCCTGGGGATAGAGGATTGAATACTGAGGATTAAGGATATAGTATTGGGAATTGAGGATTGATGATTGAGGATTGAGGATTGACGATTGAGTATGGAGGATTGAAGATTGAGGATTGAGGATTGAGGATTGAAGATTGAGGACTGAGTGTTGAGGGTTGAGTGATGAGAATTGATGTCTGTGGATTGAGATTTGAAGATTGAAGATTGGGGATTGAGTATTGAAAACTGTGAATTGAGGATATTGTATTGAGCGTTGAGGATTGACAATTGATTGTTGCGGACTGAGGGATGAAGATTGAGCATTCAGGATTGAGGATTCGGAATTGAGGTTTGATGACTGAGGATTGAGGGTTGAGGATTGAGGATTGAGGATTGACGCTTGAGGATAGAGGATTGAGGATGGAGGATTGAAGAGAGAGGACCGAGTGTTGAGGACAGAGTGTTGACGATTGAAGATTGAGGATTGGGGACTGAGTGTTGAGGGTTCAGTGATGAGAATTGATGTTTGTGGATAGAGATTTGAAGATTGCAGATTAAGTATTGAGTATTGAAAACTGTGAATTGATGATATTGTATTCAGGATTGAGAATTGACAACTGATTGTTGAGGACTGAGGTCTGAAGATTGAGGATTCAGGATTGAAGATTCAGCATTGAGGTTTGAGAACTGAGGATTGAGGATTCAGGATTGAGGTTTGAGGACTGAGGATTGAGGATTGAGGATTGAGGATTGAGGATTGAGGATTCAGGATTGAAGATTGAGTATTGATGATTGAATATTGAGGATTGAGGATTGAGGATTGAAGATTGAGTATTGAGGATTGGAGATAGAGGATTGAGGATTGATCATTTAGGATTGAGGATTGAGGATTGAGGATCGAGGATTGAGGATTGAAGATTGAGGATTGAGGATTGAGGATTGAGGATTGTGGATTGAGGATTGAAGATTGAATATTGATGATTGAAGATTGAGGATTCAGGATTGAGGATTGAGGATTGAGGACTGAGGATTGAAGATTGAGAATTGAGAATTGAGGATAGAACATTGAGGACTGACTGTTGAGGGTTGAGTGATGAGAATTGATGTTTGTGGATAGAGATTTGAAGAATGCAGATTGAGCATTGAGTATTGAAAGCAGTGAATTGAGGATATTCTATTGAGGATTGAGGTTTGACAAATGATTATTGAGGACTGAGGGCTGAAGATTGAGGATTCAGGATTGAGGATTCGGGAATGAGGTTTGAGGACTGTGGATAGAGGGTTGAGGATTGAGGATTGAGGGTTGACGCTTGAGGGTTGAGGATTGAGGATGGAGGATTGAAGAGAGAGGACTGAGTGTTGAGGATTGAGTGTTGAAGATTGATGTTTGAGGATTGATATTTGGTTATTGAATAATGTGGATTGTGTATTGAACCATGAGAATTCAGGATATTCTATTGAGTATTGAGAATTGAGGATTGATGGTTGAGCATTGAGGATCGATGGTTGAGGGTTGTGTGTTGAATATTGAGGATTGAGGATCGAGGATTGAGGATTGAAGATTGAGGATTGAAGATTGAGTATTGACGATTGAAGATTGGTGATTGAGGATTGAGGGTTGAGGATTGAGGACTGAGGATTGAGGATTCAGGATTGAGGATTGAGGATTGAAGATTGAGTATCGATGATTGAAGGTTGAGGATTGAGGGTTGAGGATTGAGGATTGAGGATTGAGGATTGAAGATTGTTTATTCAGGTTTGAGGATTGAGGATTGAGGATTGAGGATTGAGGATTGAGGATTGAAGATTGAGGATTGACGATTGAAGATTGAGAATTGAGGGTTGAGGATTGAGGATTGAGGATTGAGGATAAGGTCTGAGGGTTGAGGACTGACGATTGAGGATTGATGATTGAGTATTGAGGATTGAAGATCGATGATTGAGGATTGAGGATTGAGGATTGAGGATTGAGGGTTGTGGATTGAGAACGAGGACTGAGGGTTGAGTATAGATGTTTGAGGTCTGAGGATTGAGGATTGAGGATTGAGAATTGAGGATTGAGGATTTGGGATTGAAGATTGAGGATTGGGTGTTGAGGATTGGAGAAAGAGGATTGAGGATTGAAGATTGAGGATTGAGGATTGAGGTTTGAGGATTGAAGATTGAGTATTGAGGATTGGAGATAGAGGATTGAGTATTGATCATTTAGGATTGAGTATTGAGGATTGAGGATTGACGCTTCAGGATTGAGGATTGAGGATGGAGGATTGAAGAGAGAGGACTGAGTGTTGAGGATTGAGTGTTGAGGATTGAGGATTGAGGATTGGGGGTTGTGGATTGAGAACGAGGACTGAGGGTTGAGTATTGATGTTTGAGGTCTGAGGATTGAGGATTGAGGATTGAGAATTGAGGATTGAGGATTTGGGATTGAAGATTGAGGATTGGTTGTTGAGGATTGGAGAATGAGGATTGAGGACTTAAGATTGAGGATTGAGGATTGAGGATTGAGGATTGAGGATTGAGGATTGGGGATTGAGGATTGAGGATTGAAGATTGAGCATTGAGGATTGAAGATTGAGGATTGAGGATTGAGGATCGAGGATTGGGGATTGAAGATTGAGGATTGAGCACTGAGGATTGAGGATTGTGGATTGAGGATTGAAGATTGAATGTTGATGATTGAAGATTGAGGATTGAGGATTGACGATTGACGGTTGAGGATTGAGGATTGAAGATTGAGAATTGAGAATTGAGGATTGAACATTGAGGACTGAGTGTTGATGGTTGAGTGATTAGAATTGATCTTTGTGGATAGAGATTTGAAGATTGCAGATTGAGCATTGAGTATTGAAAACAGTGAATTGAGGATATTCTATTGAGGATTGAGGATTGACAAATGATTGTTGAGGACTGAGGTCTGAAGATAGATGATTCAGGTTTGAGGTTTCGGGATTGAGGTTTCAGGACTGAGGATGGAGTGTTGAGGATTGAGGATTGAGGATTGACGCTTGAGGATTGAGGATTGATGATGGAGGATTGAGGAGAGAGGACTGAGTGTTGAGGATTGAGTGTTGAGGATTGATGTTTGAGGATTGAGATTTGATTATTGAATAATGTGGATTGAGTATTGAGCCATGAGAGTTCAGGATATTCTATTGACTATTGAGAATTGAAGATTGATGGTTGAGTATTGAGGATTGATCGTTGAGGGTTGTGTGTTGAATATTGAGGATTGAGGATTGAGGATTGAGGATTGAAGATTGAGGATTGAAGATTGAGTATTGAGGATTGAGGTTTGAGGATTGAAGATTGAGTATTCAGGATTGAAGATTGAGGATTGAGGATCGAGGCTTGAGGATTGAGAATTGAGTATTGAAGATTGAGGATTGGGGATTGAGGATTGAGGATTGAGGATTTTATGATTGAGGATTGAGTATTGAAGATTGAGGACTGAGGACTGAGGACTGAGTATTGAGGATTGAGGACTGAAGGTTGAGGACTGAGTGTTGATGGTTGAGTGATGAGAATTGATGTTTGTGGAAGGAGACATGAAGATTGAAGATTGAGGATTGAGGATTGAGGGTTGAGGATTGAGTATTGAAGATTGAGTATTGATGATTGAAGATTCAGGTTTGAGGATTGAGGGTTGAGGATTGAGGACGAGGACTGACGGTTGAGGATTGAAGATTGAGGATTGAGGATTGAGGATTGAGGATTGAGGATTGAGGATTGAGGATTGAGAATTGAAGATTGAGTATTGAGGATTGAAGATTGAGGATTAAGGATTGAGGATTGAGGATTGAGGATTGAAGATTGAGGATAGGGGACTGAGGATTGACAATTGAGGATTGAGTATTGAGGATTGAGAATTGAGGATTGAGGATTGAAGATTGAGTATTGAGGATTGAGGACTGGGGATTGAGGATTGAAGATAGAGGATTAACGATTGAGGATTGGGGATTGAGGATCTGGGATTGGAGATTGATTATTGAGGATTGAAGATTGAGAATTGAGGATTGAGGATTGAGAATTGAGAATTGAGGATGAGGACTGAGGGTTGAGGTTTGAAGTTTGAGGAACGAGGATTGAGGATTGAGGATTGAGGATTGAGGATTGAGGATTGAGGATTGAGTGTTAAAGATTGAGTATTCATGACTGAGGATTGAGGATTGAGGATTGAGTGTTGAGGATTGAGGATCGAAGATTGCGTATTGAGGATTGAAGATTGAGGATTGAGGATTGAGGATTGAGGATGGAGGATGAGTGCTGAGGGCTGAGGATTGAGGTTTGAGTATTGAATCCTAAGAATTCAGGATATTCTATTGAGTATTGAGAATTGAGGATTGATGGTTAAGTATTGAGGATTCAGGATTGAGGATTGAGGATTGAGTATTGAAGATTGAGGATTGATGACTGAGGTTTGAGGATTGAGGATTGAGGATTGAGGATTGAGGATTGACTATTGAAGATTGTGGATTGATGATTGACGATTGAGGACTGAGGATTGAGGATTGATTATTGAGCTTTGGGGATTGAAGATTGTGGCCTGGGGATAGAGGATTGAATACTGAGGATTAAGGATATAGTATTGGGAATTGAGGATTGATGATTGAGGATTGAGGATTGACGATTGAGTATGGAGGATTGAAGATTGAGGATTGAGGATTGAGGATTGAAGATTGAGGACTGAGTGTTGAGGGTTGAGTGATGAGAATTGATGTCTGTGGATTGAGATTTGAAGATTGAAGATTGGGGATTGAGTATTGAAAACTGTGAATTGAGGATATTGTATTGAGGATTGAGGATTGACAATTGATTGTTGCGGACTGAGGGATGAAGATTGAGCATTCAGGATTGAGGATTCGGAATTGAGGTTTGATGACTGAGGATTGAGGGTTGAGGATTGAGGATTGAGGATTGTCGCTTGAGGATAGAGGATTGAGGATGGAGGATTGAAGAGAGAGGACCGAGTGTTGAGGACAGAGTGTTGACGATTGAAGATTGAGGATTGGGGACTGAGTGTTGCGGGTTCAGTGATGAGAATTGATGTTTGTGGATAGAGATTTGAAGATTGCAGATTAAGTATTGAGTATTGAAAACTGTGAATTGATGATATTGTATTCAGGATTGAGAATTGACAACTGATTGTTGAGGACTGAGGTCTGAAGATTGAGGATTCAGGATTGAAGATTCAGGATTGAGGTTTGAGAACTGAGGATTGAGGATTCAGGATTGAGGTTTGAGGACTGAGGATTGAGGATTGAGGATTGAGGATTGAGGATTGAGGATTCAGGATTGAAGATTGAGTATTGATGATTGAATATTGAGGATTGAGGATTCATAGTTGAGGATTGAGGACGAGGACTGACGGTTGAGGATTGAGGATTGAGGATGGAGGATTGAAGAGAGAGGACTGAGTGTTGAGGATTGAGTGTTGAAGATTGATGTTTGAGGATTGATATTTGGTTATTGAATAATGTGGATTGTGTATTGAACCATGAGAATTCAGGATATTCTATTGAGTATTGAGAATTGAGGATTGATGGTTGAGTATTGAGGATCGATGGTTGAGGGTTGTGTGTTGAATATTGAGGATTGAGGATCGAGGATTGAGGATTGAAGATTGAGGATTGAAGATTGAGTATTGATGATTGAAGATTGATGATTGAGGATTGAGGGTTGAGGATTGAGGACTGAGGATTGAGGATTGATGATTGAACATTGAGGATTGACGAATGAGGATTGAGGATTGAGGATTGAGGATTGAGGATTGAGGATTGAAGACTGAATATTGATGATTGAAGTTTGAGGATTGAGGATTGAGTGTTGTGGATTGAGGACGAGGACTGAGGGTTGAGCATTTATGTTTGAGGTCTGAGGATTGAGGATGGAGGATTGAGAATTCAGGATTGAGGATTGAGTGTTGAAGATTGAGGATTGGGTATTGAGGATTGAAGAATCAGGATTGAAGATTGAGTATTGAGGATTGAATATTGATGATTGAGGGTTGAGGATTGAGGATTGAGAATGAGGGCTGAGGGGTGAGGATTGAGGTTTGAGGACTGAGGACTGAGGACTGAGGACTGAGGATTGAGTGTTGAGAATTGAGGATTGAGGTTTGAGGATTGAAGAGTGAGGATTGGGTATTGAGGATTGAAGATTGAGGATTGAGGATTGAGGATTGAGGATTGAAGATTGAGTATTGAGGATTGGAGAAAGAGGATTGAGGATTGAAGATTGAGGATTGAGGATTGCGGTTTGAGGATTGAAGATTGAGTATTGAGGATTGGAGATAGAGGATTGAGGATTGATCATTTAGGATTGAGTATTGCGGATTGAGGATTGACGCTTCAGGATTGAGGATTGAGGATGGAGGATTGAAGAGAGAGGACTGAGTGTTGAGGATTGAGTGTTAAGGATTGAGGTTTGTGGATTGAGATTTTATTATTGAATAATGTGGATTGAGTATTGAACCATGGGAATTCAGGATATTCTAATGAGTGTTGATAATTGAGGATTGATGGTTGGGTATTGAGAATTGATGGTTGAGGGTTGTGTGTTGAATATTGAGGATTGAGGATTGAGGATTGAGGATTGATGGTTGAGTATTGAGGATTGAGGATTGAGGATTGAGGATTAAGGATTGAGTATTGAAGATTGAGGTGGATAATTGAGGATTGAGGATTGAGGATTGAGGACTGAGGATTGAGGATTGAGGATTGAGAATTGAGGATTGAGGATTGAGGATTGAAGATTGAGGATTGGGCATTGAGGATTGAGGATTGAGGATTGAGGATTGAGGATTGAGCATTGAGGATTGAATATTGAGGGTTGAGGATTGAGGATTGAGGATTGAGGTTTGAGGATTGAGGATTGAAGATTGAGTAGTGATGATTGAAGATTCAGGATTGAGGATTGAGGACGAGGACTGACGGTTGAGGATTGAGCTTTGAGGATTGAGGATTGAGGATTGTGGATTGTGGATTGAGGATTGAGGATTGAGGATTGAGCATTGAGGATTGAATATTGAGGGTTGAGGATTGAGGATTGAGGATTGAGTATGAGGGCTGAGGGTTGTGGATTGACGACGAGGACTGAGGGCTGAGTATTGATGTTTGAGGTCTGAGGATTTAGGATTGAGGATTGAGAATTGAGGATTGAGGATTTGGGATTGAAGATTGAGGATTGGTTGTTGAGGTTTGGAGAATGAGGATTGAGGACTTAAGATTGAGGATTGAGGATTGAAGATTGAGTATTGAGGATTGAAGATTGAGGATTGAGGATTGAGGATTGAGGATTGAGGATTGAGGATTGGGGATTGAGGATTGAGGATTGAAGATTGAGTATTGAGGATTGAAGATTGAGGATTGAGGATTGAGGATCGAGGATTGGGGATTGAAGATTGAGGATTGAGGATTGAGGACTGATGCCTGAGGATTGAGGATTGAGGATTGAGCATTGAGGATTGACGATCGAGGACTGTGGATTGAGGATTGAAGGTTGAGGATTAATGATTGAGGATTGGGGATTGAGGATCTAGGATTGGAGGTTGTTTATTGAGGATTGAAGATTGAGGATTGTGGATTGAGGATTGAGGATGGAGGATGGAGGATTGAGGATTGAGGATTGAGGATTGAAGATTGAGTATTGAAGATTGAAGATTGAGGATTGAGTATTGAGGATTGGAGATAGAGGATTGAGGATTGATCATTTAGGATTGAGTATTGAGGATTGAGGATTGACGCTTCAGGATTGAGGATTGAGGATGGAGGATTGAAGAGAGAGGACTGAGTGTTGAGGATTGAGTGATAAGGATTGAGGTTTGTGGATTGAGATTTGATTATTGAATAATGTGGATTGAGTATTGAACCATGAGAATTCAGGATATTCTATTGCGTGTTGATAATTGAGGATTGATGGTTGGGTATTGAGAATTGATGGTTGAGGGTTGTGTGTTGAATATTGAGGATTGAGGATTGAGGATTGAGGATTGATGGTTGAGTATTGAGGATTGAGGATTGAGGATTGAGGATTGAGGATTGAGTATTGAAGATTGAGGTGGATAATTGAGGATTGAGGATTGAGGATTGAGGACTGAGGATTGAGGATTGAGGATTGAGAATTGAGGATTGAGGATTGAGGATTGAAGATTGAGGATTGGGCATTGAGGATTGAGGATTGAGGATTGAGGATTGAGGATTGAGCATTGAGGATTGAATATTGAGCGTTGAGGATTGAGGATTGAGGATTGAGGTTTGAGGATTGAGGATTGAAGATTGAGTAGTGATGATTGAAGATTGAGGATTGAGGATTGAGGACGAGGACTGACGGTTGAGGATTGAGGTTTGAGGATTGAGGATTGAGGATTGTGGATTGTGGATTGAGGATTGAGGATTGAGGATTGAGGCTTGAGCATTGAGGATTGAATATTGAGGGTTGAGGATTGAGGATTGAGGATTGAGTATGAGGGCTGAGGGTTGTGGATTGACGACGAGGACTGAGGGCTGAGTATTGATGTTTGAGGTCTGAGGATTTAGCATTGAGGATTGAGAATTGAGGATTGAGGATTTGGGATTGAAGATTGAGGATTGGTTGTTGAGGATTGGAGAATGAGGATTGAGGACTTAAGATTGAGGATTGAGGATTGAAGATTGAGTATTGAGGATTGAAGATTGAGGATTGAGGATTGAGGATTGAGGATTGAGGATTGAGGATTGGGGATTGAGGATTGAGGATTGAAGATTGAGCATTGAGGATTGAAGATTGAGGGTTGAGGATTGACGATCGAGGACTGTGGATTGAGGATTGAAGGTTGAGGATTAATCATTGAGGATTGGGGATTGAGGATCTAGGATTGGAGGTTGTTTATTGAGGATTGAAGATTGAGGATTGAGGATTGAGGATTGAGGATGGAGGATGAGGGTTGAGGGCTGAGGAATGAGGTTTGAGTATTGAAACCTGAGAATTCAGTATATTCTATTGAGTATTGAGAATTGAGGATTGATGGTTGAGTATTGAGGATTGAGTATTGAAGATTGTGGACTGATAGTTGACGATTGAGGACTGAGGGTTGAGGATTGATTATTGAGCTTTGGGTTTGAAGATTGTGGACTGGGGATAGAGGATTGAATATTGAGGATTAAGGAGAGAGTATTGGGGATTGAGGGTCTAGGATAGGAGATTGATTATTGAGGATTGAAGATTGAGGATTGAGTATTGAGGATTGAGAATTGAGACTTGAGGATGAGG
Source organism: Calliopsis andreniformis (assembly GCF_051401765.1). NCBI lineage: Eukaryota > Metazoa > Arthropoda > Insecta > Hymenoptera > Andrenidae > Calliopsis > Calliopsis andreniformis. The sequence goes on along the minus strand of NW_027480601.1, from coordinate 763,782 downwards.
ACTGAGGGTTGAGGATTGAGGACTGAGGGTTGAGGATTGATGTTTGAGGAATGAGGATTGAGGATTGAAGGTTGATGATTGAGGATTGAGGATTGATGATTGAGTATTGAGGATTGAGGATTGAGTATTGAGGATTGATGATTGAAGGCTGAGTATTGATGATTGATGATTGAGGATTGAGGATTCAGGATTGATGATTGAGGATTGAGGATTGAGTATTGGAGATTGAGGATTGATGATTGAGGATAGAGGATAGAGGATTGAGGATTGAGGATTGAGTATTGAAGATTGTGGATTGATGATTGACGATTGAGGACTGAGGATTGAGGATTGATTATTGAGCTTTGGGGATTGAAGATTGTGGCCTGGGGATAGAGGATTGAATATTGAGGATTAAGGATAGAGTATTGGGGATTGAGGATCTAGGATAGGAGATTGATTATTGAGGATTGAAGATTGAGGATTGAGGTTTGAGGATTGAGGATTGAGTGTTGTGGATTGAGGACGAGGACTGAGGGTTGAGCATTTATGTTTGAGTTCTGAGGATTGAGGATTGAGGATTGAGAATTCAGGATTGAGGATTGAGTGTTGAAGATTGAGGATGGGGTATTGAGGATTGAAAAATCAGGATTGAAGATTGAGTATTGAGGATTGAATATTGATGATTGAGGGTTGAGGATTGAGGATTGAGAATGAGGGCTGAGGGTTGAGGATTGAGGTTTGAGGATTGAAGATTGAGTATTGAGGATTGGAGATAGAGGATTGAGTATTGATCATTTAGGATTGAGGATTGAGGATTGAGGATCGAGGATTGAAGATTGAGTATTGAGGATTGAAGATTGAGGATTGAGGATTGAGGATTCAGGATTGAGGATTGAGGATTGAAGATTGAGTATCGATGATTGAAGGTTGAGGATTGAGGATTGAGGATTGAGGATTGAGGATTGAGGACTGAAGATTGTTTATTGAGGTTTGAGGATTGAGGATTGAGGATTGAGGATTGAGGATTGAGGATTGAAGATTGAGGATTGACGATTGAAGATTGAGAATTGAGGGTTGAGGATTGAGGATTGAGGATTGAGGATAAGGTCTGAGGGTTGAGGACTGACGATTGAGGATTGATGATTGAGTATTGAGGATTGAAGATCGATGATTGAGGATTGAGGATTGAGGATTGAGGATTGAGGGTTGTGGATTGAGAACGAGGACTGAGGGTTGAGTATAGATGTTTGAGGTCTGAGGATTGAGGATTGAGGATTGAGAATTGAGGATTGAGGATTTGGGATTGAAGATTGAGGATTGGGTGTTGAGGATTGGAGAAAGAGGATTGAGGATTGAAGATTGAGGATTGAGGATTGAGGTTTGAGGATTGAAGATTGAGTATTTAGGATTGAAGATTGAGGATTGATGATTGAGGATTGAGGACTGAGGATGAGGGCTGAGCGTTGAGAATTGAGGATTGAGGATTGAGGACTGAAGAATGAGGATTGGGTATTGAGGATTGAAGAATGAGGATTGAGGATTGAGGATTGAGGATTGAGGATTGATGATTGAGTATTGAGGATTGAAGACTGACGATTGAGTATTGAGGATTGAGGTTTGAGGATTGAAGATTGAGTATTCAGGATTGAAGATTGAGGATTGAGGATCGAGGCTTGAGGATTGAGAATTGAGGATTGAAGATTGAGGATTGGGGATTGAGGATTGAGGATTGAGGATTTTATGATTGAGGATTGAGTATTGAAGATTGAGGACTGAGGACTGAGGATTGAGTATTGAGGATTGAGGACTGAAGGTTGAGGACTGAGTGTTGATGGTTGAGTGATGAGAATTGATGTTTGTGGAAGGAGACATGAAGATTGAAGATTGAGGATTGAGGATTGAGGGTTGAGGATTGAGTATTGAAGATTGAGTATTGATGATTGAAGATTCAGGTTTGAGGATTGAGGGTTGAGGATTGAGGACGAGGACTGACGGTTGAGGATTGAAGATTGAGGATTGAGGATTGAGGATTGAGGATTGAGGATTGAGGATTGAGAATTGAAGATTGAGTATTGAGGATTGAAGATTGAGGATTAAGGATTGAGGATTGAGGATTGAGGATTGAAGATTGAGGATAGGGGACTGAGGATTGACAATTGAGGATTGAGTATTGAGGATTGAGAATTGAGGATTGAGGATTGAAGATTGAGTATTGAGGATTGAGGACTGGGGATTGAGGATTGAAGATAGAGGATTAACGATTGAGGATTGGGGATTGAGGATCTGGGATTGGAGATTGATTATTGAGGATTGAAGATTGAGAATTGAGGATTGAGGATTGAGAATTGAGAATTGAGGATGAGGACTGAGGGTTGAGGTTTGAAGTTTGAGGAACGAGGATTGAGGATTGAGGATTGAGGATTGAGGATTGAGTGTTGAAGATTGAGTATTCATGACTGAGGATTGAGGATTGAGGATTGAGTGTTGAGGATTGAGGATCGAAGATTGCGTATTGAGGATTGAAGATTGAGGATTGAGGATTGAGGATTGAGGATGGAGGATGAGTGCTGAGGGCTGAGGATTGAGGTTTGAGTATTGAATCCTAAGAATTCAGGATATTCTATTGAGTATTGAGAATTGAGGATTGATGGTTAAGTATTGAGGAATCAGGATTGAGGATTGAGGATTGAGTATTGAAGATTGAGGATTGATGACTGAGGTTTGAGGATTGAGGATTGAGGATTGAGGATTGAGGATTGACTATTGAAGGTTGTGGATTGATGATTGACGATTGAGCACTGAGGATTGAGGATTGATTATTGAGCTTTGGGGATTGAAGATTGTGGCCTGGGGATAGAGGATTGAATACTGAGGATTAAGGATATAGTATTGGGAATTGAGGATTGATGATTGAGGATTGAGGATTGACGATTGAGTATGGAGGATTGAAGATTGAGGATTGAGGATTGAGGATTGAAGATTGAGGACTGAGTGTTGAGGGTTGAGTGATGAGAATTGATGTCTGTGGATTGAGATTTGAAGATTGAAGATTGGGGATTGAGTATTGAAAACTGTGAATTGAGGATATTGTATTGAGGATTGAGGATTGACAATTGATTGTTGCGGACTGAGGGATGAAGATTGAGCATTCAGGATTGAGGATTCGGAACTGAGGTTTGATGACTGAGGATTGAGGGTTGAGGATTGAGGATTGAGGATTGACGCTTGAGGATAGAGGATTGAGGATGGAGGATTGAAGAGAGAGGACCGAGTGTTGAGGACAGAGTGTTGACGATTGAAGATTGAGGATTGGGGACTGAGTGTTGAGGGTTCAGTGATGAGAATTGATGTTTGTGGATAGAGATTTGAAGATTGCAGATTAAGTATTGAGTATTGAAAACTGTGAATTGATGATATTGTATTCAGGATTGAGAATTGACAACTGATTGTTGAGGACTGAGGTCTGAAGATTGAGGATTCAGGATTGAAGATTCAGGATTGAGGTTTGAGAACTGAGGATTGAGGATTCAGGATTGAGGTTTGAGGACTGAGGATTGAGGATTGAGGATTGAGGATTGAGGATTGAGGATTCAGGATTGAAGATTGAGTATTGATGATTGAATATTGAGGATTGAGGATTCATAGTTGAGGATTGAGGACGAGGACTGACGGTTGAGGATTGAGGATTGAGGATGGAGGATTGAAGAGAGAGGACTGAGTGTTGAGGATTGAGTGTTGAAGATTGATGTTTGAGGATTGATATTTGGTTATTGAATAATGTGGATTGTGTATTGAACCATGAGAATTCAGGATATTCTATTGAGTATTGAGAATTGAGGATTGATGGTTGAGTATTGAGGATCGATGGTTGAGGGTTGTGTGTTGAATATTGAGGATTGAGGATCGAGGATTGAGGATTGAAGATTGAGGATTGAAGATTGAGTATTGATGATTGAAGATTGATGATTGAGGATTGAGGGTTGAGGATTGAGGACTGAGGATTGAGGATTGATGGTTGAACATTGAGGATTGACGAATGAGGATTGAGGATTGAGGATTGAGGATTGAGGATTGAAGACTGAATATTGATGATTGAAGTTTGAGGATTGAGGATTGAGTGTTGTGGATTGAGGACGAGGACTGAGGGTTGAGCATTTATGTTTGAGGTCTGAGGATTGAGGATGGAGGATTGAGAATTCAGGATTGAGGATTGAGTGTTGAAGATTGAGGATTGGGTATTGAGGATTGAAGAATCAGGATTGAAGATTGAGTATTGAGGATTGAATATTGATGATTGAGGGTTGAGGATTGAGGATTGAGAATGTGGGCTGAGGGGTGAGGATTGAGGTTTGAGGACTGAGGACTGAGGACTGAGGACTGAGGATTGAGGATTGAAGATTGAGTATTGAGGATTGAAGATTGAGGATTGAGGATTGAGGATCGAGGATTGGGGATTGAAGATTGAGGATTGAGGATTGAGGACTGATGCCTGAGGATTGAGGATTGAGGATTGAGCATTGAGGATTGACGATCGAGGACTGTGGATTGAGGATTGAAGGTTGAGGATTAATGATTGAGGATTGGGGATTGAGGATCTAGGATTGGAGGTTGTTTATTGAGGATTGAAGATTGAGGATTGTGGATTGAGGATTGAGGATGGAGGATGGAGGATTGAGGATTGAGGATTGAGGATTGAAGATTGAGTATTGAAGATTGAAGATTGAGGATTGAGTATTGAGGATTGGAGATAGAGGATTGAGGATTGATCATTTAGGATTGAGTATTGAGGATTGAGGATTGACGCTTCAGGATTGAGGATTGAGGATGGAGGATTGAAGAGAGAGGACTGAGTGTTGAGGATTGAGTGATAAGGATTGAGGTTTGTGGATTGAGATTTGATTATTGAATAATGTGGATTGAGTATTGAACCATGAGAATTCAGGATATTCTATTGAGTGTTGATAATTGAGGATTGATGGTTGGGTATTGCGAATTGATGGTTGAGGGTTGTGTGTTGAATATTGAGGATTGAGGATTGAGGATTGAGGATTGATGGTTGAGTATTGAGGATTGAGGATTGAGGATTGAGGATTGAGGATTGAGTATTGAAGATTGAGGTGGATAATTGAGGATTGAGGATTGAGGATTGAGGACTGAGGATTGAGGATTGAGGATTGAGAATTGAGGATTGAGGATTGAGGATTGAAGATTGAGGATTGGGCATTGAGGATTGAGGATTGAGGATTGAGGATTGAGGATTGAGCATTGAGGATTGAATATTGAGGGTTGAGGATTGAGGATTGAGGATTGAGGTTTGAGGATTGAGGATTGAAGATTGAGTAGTGATGATTGAAGATTGAGGATTGAGGATTGAGGACGAGGACTGACGGTTGAGGATTGAGGTTTGAGGATTGAGGATTGAGGATTGTGGATTGTGGATTGAGGATTGAGGATTGAGGATTGAGGCTTGAGCATTGAGGATTGAATATTGAGGGTTGAGGATTGAGGATTGAGGATTGAGTATGAGGGCTGAGGGTTGTGGATTGACGACGAGGACTGAGGGCTGAGTATTGATGTTTGAGGTCTGAGGATTTAGCATTGAGGATTGAGAATTGAGGATTGAGGATTTGGGATTGAAGATTGAGGATTGGTTGTTGAGGATTGGAGAATGAGGATTGAGGACTTAAGATTGAGGATTGAGGATTGAAGATTGAGTATTGAGGATTGAAGATTGAGGATTGAGGATTGAGGATTGAGGATTGAGGATTGAGGATTGGGGATTGAGGATTGAGGATTGAAGATTGAGCATTGAGGATTGAAGATTGAGGGTTGAGGATTGACGATCGAGGACTGTGGATTGAGGATTGAAGGTTGAGGATTAATCATTGAGGATTGGGGATTGAGGATCTAGGATTGGAGGTTGTTTATTGAGGATTGAAGATTGAGGATTGAGGATTGAGGATTGAGGATGGAGGATGAGGGTTGAGGGCTGAGGAATGAGGTTTGAGTATTGAAACCTGAGAATTCAGTATATTCTATTGAGTATTGAGAATTGAGGATTGATGGTTGAGTATTGAGGATTGAGTATTGAAGATTGTGGACTGATAGTTGACGATTGAGGACTGAGGGTTGAGGATTGATTATTGAGCTTTGGGTTTGAAGATTGTGGACTGGGGATAGAGGATTGAATATTGAGGATTAAGGAGAGAGTATTGGGGATTGAGGGTCTAGGATAGGAGATTGATTATTGAGGATTGAAGATTGAGGATTGAGTATTGAGGATTGAGAATTGAGACTTGAGGATGAGGACTGAGGGTTGAGGATTGAGGACTGAGGGTTGAGGATTGATGTTTGAGGAATGAGGATTGAGGATTGAAGGTTGATGATTGAGGATTGAGGATTGATGATTGAGTATTGAGGATTGAGGATTGAGTATTGAGGATTGATGATTGAAGGCTGAGTATTGATGATTGATGATTGAGGATTGAGGATTCAGGATTGATGATTGAGGATTGAGGATTGAGTATTGGAGATTGAGGATTGATGATTGAGGATAGAGGATAGAGGATTGAGGATTGAGGATTGAGTATTGAAGATTGTGGATTGATGATTGACGATTGAGGACTGAGGATTGAGGATTGATTATTGAGCTTTGGGGATTGAAGATTGTGGCCTGGGGATAGAGGATTGAATATTGAGGATTAAGGATAGAGTATTGGGGATTGAGGATCTAGGATAGGAGATTGATTATTGAGGATTGAAGATTGAGGATTGAGGTTTGAGGATTGAGGATTGAGTGTTGTGGATTGAGGACGAGGACTGAGGGTTGAGCATTTATGTTTGAGTTCTGAGGATTGAGGATTGAGGATTGAGAATTCAGGATTGAGGATTGAGTGTTGAAGATTGAGGATGGGGTATTGAGGATTGAAAAATCAGGATTGAAGATTGAGTATTGAGGATTGAATATTGATGATTGAGGGTTGAGGATTGAGGATTGAGAATGAGGGCTGAGGGTTGAGGATTGAGGTTTGAGGATTGAAGATTGAGTATTGAGGATTGGAGATAGAGGATTGAGTATTGATCATTTAGGATTGAGGATTGAGGATTGAGGATCGAGGATTGAAGATTGAGTATTGAGGATTGAAGATTGAGGATTGAGGATTGAGGATTCAGGATTGAGGATTGAGGATTGAAGATTGAGTATCGATGATTGAAGGTTGAGGATTGAGGATTGAGGATTGAGGATTGAGGATTGAGGACTGAAGATTGTTTATTGAGGTTTGAGGATTGAGGATTGAGGATTGAGGATTGAGGATTGAGGATTGAAGATTGAGGATTGACGATTGAAGATTGAGAATTGAGGGTTGAGGATTGAGGATTGAGGATTGAGGATAAGGTCTGAGGGTTGAGGACTGACGATTGAGGATTGATGATTGAGTATTGAGGATTGAAGATCGATGATTGAGGATTGAGGATTGAGGATTGAGGATTGAGGGTTGTGGATTGAGAACGAGGACTGAGGGTTGAGTATAGATGTTTGAGGTCTGAGGATTGAGGATTGAGGATTGAGAATTGAGGATTGAGGATTTGGGATTGAAGATTGAGGATTGGGTGTTGAGGATTGGAGAAAGAGGATTGAGGATTGAAGATTGAGGATTGAGGATTGAGGTTTGAGGATTGAAGATTGAGTATTTAGGATTGAAGATTGAGGATTGATGATTGAGGATTGAGGACTGAGGATGAGGGCTGAGCGTTGAGAATTGAGGATTGAGGATTGAGGACTGAAGAATGAGGATTGGGTATTGAGGATTGAAGAATGAGGATTGAGGATTGAGGATTGAGGATTGAGGACTGATGATTGAGTATTGAGGATTGAAGACTGACGATTGAGTATTGAGGATTGAGGTTTGAGGATTGAAGATTGAGTATTCAGGATTGAAGATTGAGGATTGAGGATCGAGGCTTGAGGATTGAGAATTGAGGATTGAAGATTGAGGATTGGGGATTGAGGATTGAGGATTGAGGATTTTATGATTGAGGATTGAGTATTGAAGATTGAGGACTGAGGACTGAGGATTGAGTATTGAGGATTGAGGACTGAAGGTTGAGGACTGAGTGTTGATGGTTGAGTGATGAGAATTGATGTTTGTGGAAGGAGACATGAAGATTGAAGATTGAGGATTGAGGATTGAGGGTTGAGGATTGAGTATTGAAGATTGAGTATTGATGATTGAAGATTCAGGTTTGAGGATTGAGGGTTGAGGATTGAGGACGAGGACTGACGGTTGAGGATTGAAGATTGAGGATTGAGGATTGAGGATTGAGGATTGAGGATTGAGGATTGAGAATTGAAGATTGAGTATTGAGGATTGAAGATTGAGGATTAAGGATTGAGGATTGAGGATTGAGGATTGAAGATTGAGGATAGGGGACTGAGGATTGACAATTGAGGATTGAGTATTGAGGATTGAGAATTGAGGATTGAGGATTGAAGATTGAGTATTGAGGATTGAGGACTGGGGATTGAGGATTGAAGATAGAGGATTAACGATTGAGGATTGGGGATTGAGGATCTGGGATTGGAGATTGATTATTGAGGATTGAAGATTGAGAATTGAGGATTGAGGATTGAGAATTGAGAATTGAGGATGAGGACTGAGGGTTGAGGTTTGAAGTTTGAGGAACGAGGATTGAGGATTGAGGATTGAGGATTGAGGATTGAGTGTTGAAGATGGAGTATTCATGACTGAGGATTGAGGATTGAGGATTGAGTGTTGAGGATTGAGGATCGAAGATTGCGTATTGAGGATTGAAGATTGAGGATTGAGGATTGAGGATTGAGGATGGAGGATGAGTGCTGAGGGCTGAGGATTGAGGTTTGAGTATTGAATCCTAAGAATTCAGGATATTCTATTGAGTATTGAGAATTGAGGATTGATGGTTAAGTACTGAGGAATCAGGATTGAGGATTGAGGATTGAGTATTGAAGATTGAGGATTGATGACTGAGGTTTGAGGATTGAGGATTGAGGATTGAGGATTGAGGATTGACTATTGAAGGTTGTGGATTGATGATTGACGATTGAGCACTGAGGATTGAGGATTGATTATTGAGCTTTGGGGATTGAAGATTGTGGCCTGGGGATAGAGGATTGAATACTGAGGATTAAGGATATAGTATTGGGAATTGAGGATTGATGATTGAGGATTGAGGATTGACGATTGAGTATGGAGGATTGAAGATTGAGGATTGAGGATTGAGGATTGAAGATTGAGGACTGAGTGTTGAGGGTTGAGTGATGAGAATTGATGTCTGTGGATTGAGATTTGAAGATTGAAGATTGGGGATTGAGTATTGAAAACTGTGAATTGAGGATATTGTATTGAGGATTGAGGATTGACAATTGATTGTTGCGGACTGAGGGATGAAGATTGAGCATTCAGGATTGAGGATTCGGAACTGAGGTTTGATGACTGAGGATTGAGGGTTGAGGATTGAGGATTGAGGATTGACGCTTGAGGATAGAGGATTGAGGATGGAGGATTGAAGAGAGAGGACCGAGTGTTGAGGACAGAGTGTTGACGATTGAAGATTGAGGATTGGGGACTGAGTGTTGAGGGTTCAGTGATGAGAATTGATGTTTGTGGATAGAGATTTGAAGATTGCAGATTAAGTATTGAGTATTGAAAACTGTGAATTGATGATATTGTATTCAGGATTGAGAATTGACAACTGATTGTTGAGGACTGAGGTCTGAAGATTGAGGATTCAGGATTGAAGATTCAGGATTGAGGTTTGAGAACTGAGGATTGAGGATTCAGGATTGAGGTTTGAGGACTGAGGATTGAGGATTGAGGATTGAGGATTGAGGATTGAGGATTCAGGATTGAAGATTGAGTATTGATGATTGAATATTGAGGATTGAGGATTCATAGTTGAGGATTGAGGACGAGGACTGACGGTTGAGGATTGAGGATTGAGGATGGAGGATTGAAGAGAGAGGACTGAGTGTTGAGGATTGAGTGTTGAAGATTGATGTTTGAGGATTGATATTTGGTTATTGAATAATGTGGATTGTGTATTGAACCATGAGAATTCAGGATATTCTATTGAGTATTGAGAATTGAGGATTGATGGTTGAGTATTGAGGATCGATGGTTGAGGGTTGTGTGTTGAATATTGAGGATTGAGGATCGAGGATTGAGGATTGAAGATTGAGGATTGAAGATTGAGTATTGATGATTGAAGATTGATGATTGAGGATTGAGGGTTGAGGATTGAGGACTGAGGATTGAGGATTGATGGTTGAACATTGAGGATTGACGAATGAGGATTGAGGATTGAGGATTGAGGATTGAGGATTGAAGACTGAATATTGATGATTGAAGTTTGAGGATTGAGGATTGAGTGTTGTGGATTGAGGACGAGGACTGAGGGTTGAGCATTTATGTTTGAGGTCTGAGGATTGAGGATGGAGGATTGAGAATTCAGGATTGAGGATTGAGTGTTGAAGATTGAGGATTGGGTATTGAGGATTGAAGAATCAGGATTGAAGATTGAGTATTGAGGATTGAATATTGATGATTGAGGGTTGAGGATTGAGGATTGAGAATGTGGGCTGAGGGGTGAGGATTGAGGTTTGAGGACTGAGGACTGAGGACTGAGGACTGAGGATTGAGTGTTGAGAATCGAGGATTGAGGTTTGAGGATTGAAGAGTGAGGATTGGGTATTGAGGATTGAAGATTGAGGATTGAGGATTGAGGATTGAGGATTGAAGATTGAGTATTGAGGATTGGAGATAGAGGATTGAGGATTGATCATTTAGGATTGAGGATTGAGGATTGAGGATCGAGGATTGAGGATTGAAGATTGAGGATTGAGGATTGAGGATTGAGGATTGTGGATTGAGGATTGAAGATTGAATATTGATGATTGAAGATTGAGGATTCAGGATTGAGGATTGAGGATTGAGGACTGAGGATTGAAGATTGAGAATTGAGAATTGAGGATAGAACATTGAGGACTGAGTGTTGAGGGTTGAGTGATGAGAATTGATGTTTGTGGATAGAGATTTGAAGAATGCAGATTGAGCATTGAGTATTGAAAGCAGTGAATTGAGGATATTCTATTGAGGATTGAGGTTTGACAAATGATTATTGAGGACTGAGGGCTGAAGATTGAGGATTCAGGATTGAGGATTCGGGATTGAGGTTTGAGGACTGAGGATAGAGGGTTGAGGATTGAGGATTGAGGGTTGACGCTTGAGGATTGAGGATTGAGTATGGAGGATTGAAGAGAGAGGACTGAGTGTTGAGGATTGAGTGTTGAAGATTGATGTTTGAGGATTGATATTTGGTTATTGAATAATGTGGATTGTGTATTGAACCATGAGAATTCAGGATATTCTATTGAGTATTGAGAATTGAGGATTGATGGTTGAGCATTGAGGATCGATGGTTGAGGGTTGTGTGTTGAATATTGAGGATTGAGGATTGAGAATTGAGGATTGATGGTTGAGTATTGAGGATTGAGGATTGAGGATTGAGGATTGAGGATTGAGAATTGAAGATTGAGGTGGATGATTGAGGATTGAGGATTGAGGATTGAGGATTGAGGATTGAGGATTGAGAATTGAGGATTGAGGATTGAGGATTGAGGATTGAAGATTGAGGATTGGGCATTGAGGATTGAGGATTGAGGATTGAGGATTGAGGATTGAGCATTGAGGATTGAATATTGAGGGTTGAGGATTGAGGATTGAGGATTGAGGTTTGAGGATTGAGGATTGAAGATTGAGTAGTGATGATTGAAGATTGAGGATTGAGGATTGAGGACGAGGACTGACGGTTGAGGATTGAGGTTTGAGGATTGAGGATTGAGGATTGTGGATTGTGGATTGAGGGTTGAGGATTGAGGATTGAGCATTGAGGATTGAATATTGAGGGTTGAGGATTGAGGATTGAGGATTGAGTATGAGGGCTGAGGGTTGTGGATTGACGACGAGGACTGAGGGCTGAGTATTGATGTTTGAGGTCTGAGGATTTAGGTTTGAGGATTGAGAATTGAGGATTGAGGATTTGGGATTGAAGATTGAGGATTGGTTGTTGAGGATTGGAGAATGAGGATTGAGGACTTAAGATTGAGGATTGAGGATTGAAGATTGAGTATTGAGGATTGAAGATTGAGGATTGAGGATTGAGGATTGAGGATTGAGGATTGAGGATTGGGGATTGAGGATTGAGGATTGAAGATTGAGCATTGAGGATTGAAGATTGAGGATTGAGGATTGAGGATCGAGGATTGGGGATTGAAGATTGAGGATTGAGCACTGAGGATTGAGGATTGTGGATTGAGGATTGAAGATTGAATGTTGATGGTTGAAGATTGAGGATTGAGGATTGAGGATTGAGGATTGAGGACTGATGCCTGAGGATTGAGGATTGAGGACTGAGCATTGAGGATTGACGATCGAGGACTGTGGATTGAGGATTGAAGGTTGAGGATTAATGATTGAGGATTGGGGATTGAGGATTTAGGATTGGAAGTTGTTTATTGAGGATTGAAGATTGAGGATTGAGGATTGAGGATTGAGGATGGAGGATGAGGGTTGAGGGCTGAGGAATGAGGTTTGAGTATTGAATCCTGAGAATTCAGTATATTCTATTGAGTATTGAGAATTGAGGATTGATGGTTGAGTATTGAGGATTGAGTATTGAAGATTGTGGACTGATAGTTGACGATTGAGGACTGAGGGTTGAGGATTGATTATTGAGCTTTGGGTTTGAAGATTGTGGACTGGGGATAGAGGATTGAATATTGAGGATTAAGGAGAGAGTATTGGGGATTGAGGGTCTAGGATAGGAGATTGATTATTGAGGATTGAAGATTGAGGATTGAGTATTGAGGATTGAGAATTGAGAATTGAGGATGAGGACTGAGGGTTGAGGATTGAGGACTGAGGGTTGAGGATTGATGTTTGAGGTATGAGGATTGAGGATTGAAGGTTGATGATTGAGGATTGAGGATTGATGATTGAGTATTGAGGATTGAGGATTGAGTATTGAGGATTGATGATTGAAGGCTGAGTATTGATGATTGAAGATTGAGGATTGAGGATTCAGGATTGATGATTGAGGATTGAGGATTGCGTATTGAAGATTGAGGATTGATGATTGAGGATAGAGGATTGAGGATTGAGGATTGAGGATTGAGTATTGAAGATTGTGGATTGATGATTGACGATTGAGGACTGAGGATTGAGGATTGATTATTGAGCTTTGGGGATTGAAGATTGTGGCCTGGGGATAGAGGATTGAATATTGAGGATTAAGGATAGAGTATTGGGGATTGAGGATCTAGGATAGGAGATTGATTATTGAGGATTGAAGATTGAGGATTGAGGTTTGAGTATTGAGAATTGAGAATTGAGGATGAGGACTGAGGGCTGAGGATTGAGGTTTGAGGAATGAGGGTTGAGGATTGGGGATTGAGGATTGTGGATTGATCATTTAGGATTGAGTATTGAGGATTGAGGATTGACGCTTCAGGATTGAGGATTGAGGATGGAGGATTGAAGAGAGAGGACTGAGTGTTGAGGATTGAGTGTTGAGGATTGAGGTTTGTGGATTGAGATTTGATTATTGATTAATGTGGATTGAGTATTGAACCATGAGAATTCAGGATATTCTATTGAGTGTTGATAATTGAGGATTGATGGTTGAGGGTTGTGTGTTGAATATTGAGGATTGAGGATTGAGGATTGAGGATTGATGGTTGAGTATTGAGGATTGAGGATTGAGGATTGAGGATTGAGGATTGAGTATTGAAGATTGAGGTGGATAATTGAGGATTGAGGATTGAGGATTGAGGACTGACGATTGAGGATTGAGGATTGAGAATTGAGGATTGAGGATTGAGGATTGAAGATTGAGGATTGGGCATTGAGGATTGAGGATTGAGGATTGAGGATTGAGGATGAGGACTGAGGGTTGAGGACTGAGGATTGAGGATTGATGATTGAGTATTGAGGATTGAAGATCGATGATTGAGGATTGAGGGTTGAGGATTGAGGACTGAGGATTGAGGATTGATGATTGAACATTGTGGATTGACGAATGAGGATTGAGGATTGAGGATTGATGATTGAGGATTGAAGACTGAATATTGATGATTGAAGTTTGAGGATTGAGGATTGAGTGTTGTGGATTGAGGACGAGGACTGAGGGTTGAGCATTTATGTTTGAGGTGTGAGGATTGGGGATGGAGGATTGAGAATTCAGGATTGAGGATTGAGTGTTGAAGATTGAGGATTGGGTATTGAGGATTGAAGAATCAGGATTGAAGATTGAGTATTGAGGATTGAATATTGATGATTGAGGGTTGAGGATTGAGGATTGAGAATGAGGGCTGAGGGGTGAGGATTGAGGTTTGAGGACTGAGGACTGAGGACTGAGGACTGAGGATTGAGTGTTGAGAATTGAGGATTGAGGTTTGAGGATTGAAGAGTGAGGATTGGGTATTGAGGATTGAAGATTGAGGATTGAGGATTGAGGATTGAGGATTGAAGATTGAGTATTGAGGATTGGAGATAGAGGATTGAGGATTGATCATTTAGGATTGAGGATTGAGGATTGAGGATCGAGGATTGAGGATTGAAGATTGAGGATTGAGGATTGAGGATTGAGTATTGTGGATTGAGGATTGAAGATTGAATATTGATGATTGAAGATTGAGGATTCAGGATTGAGGATTGAGGATTGAGGACTGGGGATTGAAGATTGAGAATTGAGGATAGAACATTGAGGACTGAGTGTTGAGAGTTGAGTGATGAGAATTGATGTTTGTGGATAGAGATTTGAAGAATGCAGATTGAGCATTGAGTATTGAAAGCAGTGAATTGAGGATATTCTATTGAGGATTGAGGTTTGACAAATGATTATTGAGGACTGAGGGCTGAAGATTGAGGATTCAGGATTGAGGATTCGGGATTGAGGTTTGAGGACTGAGGATAGAGGGTTGAGGATTGAGGATTGAGGGTTGACGCTTGAGAATTGAGGATTGAGGATGGAGGATTGAAGAGAGAGGACTGAGTGTTGAGGATTGAGTGTTGAAGATTGATGTTTGAGGATTGATATTTGGTTATTGAATAATGTGGATTGTGTATTGAACCATGAGAATTCAGGATATTCTATTGTGTATTGAGAATTGAGGATTGATGGTTGAGTATTGAGGATCGATGGTTGAGGGTTGTGTGTTGAATATTGAGGATTGAGGATCGAGGATTGAGGATTGAAGATTGAGGATTGAAGATTGAGTATTGACGATTGAAGATTGATGATTGAGGATTGAGGGTTGAGGATTGAGGACTGAGGATTGAGGATTGATGATTGAACATTGAGGATTGACGAATGAGGATTGAGGATTGAGGATTGAGGATTGAGGATTGAACACTGAATATTGATGATTGAAGTTTGAGTATTGAGGATTGAGTGTTGTGGATTGAGGACGAGGACTGAGGGTTGAGCATTTATGTTTGAGTTCTGAGGATTGAGGATTGAGGATTGAGAATTCAGGATTGAGGATTGAGTGTTGAACATTGAGGATTGGGTATTGAGGATTGAAAAATCAGGATTGAAGATTGAGTATTGAGGATTGAATATTGATGATTGAGGGTTGAGGATTGAGGATTGAGAATGAGGGATGAGGGTTGAGCATTGAGGTTTGAGGACTGAGGACTGAGGACTGAGGATTGAGTGTTGAGAATTGAGGATTGAGGTTTGAGGATTGAAGAGTGAGGATTGGGTATTGAGGATTGAAGATTGAGGATTGAAGATTGAGGATTGAGGATTGAAGATTGCGTATTGAGGATTGGAGATAGAGGATTGAGGATTGATCATTTAGGATTGAGGATTGAGGATTGAGGATTGAAGCTTGAGTATTGAGGATTGAAGATTGAGGATTGAGTTTTGAGGATTGAAGATTGAGGACTGAGAGTTGAGGGTTGAGTGATGAGAATTGATGTTTGTGTATTGAGATTTGAAGATTGAAGAATGGGGATTGAGTATTGAAAACTGTGAATTCAGGATATTCTATTGAGTGTTGATAATTGAGGATTGATGGTTGGGTATTGAGAATTGATGGTTGAGGGTTGTGTGTTGAATATTGAGGATTGAGGATTGAGAATTGAGGATTGATGGTTGAGTATTGAGGATTGAGGATTGAGGATTGAGGATTGAGGATTGAGTATTGAAGATTGAGGTGGATGATTGAGGATTGAGGATTGAGGATTGAGGATTGAGGATTGAGGATTGAGAATTGAGGATTGAGGATTGAGGATTGAAGATTGAGGATTGGGCATTGAGGATTGAGGAATGAGGATTGAGGATTGAGGATCGAGGATTGAGGATTGAAGATTGAGTATTGAGGATTGAAGATTGAGGATTGAGTATTGAGGATTCAGGATTCAGGATGGAGGATTGAGGATTGAGGATTGAGGATTGAAGATTGAGTATTGAGGATTGAAGATTGAGGATTGAGGATTGAGGATTGAGTATTGAGGATTCAGGATGGAGGATTGAGTATTGAGGATTGAGGATTGAAGATTGAGTATTGAGGATTGAAGATTGAGGATTGAGGATTGAGGATTGAGGATTGAGGATTGAGGATTGAAGATTGAGTATCGATGATTGAAGGTTGAGGGTTGAGGATTGAGGATTGAGGATTGAGGATTGAGGATTGAGGATTGAAGATTGTTTATTGAGGTTTGAGTGTTGAGTATTGAGGATTGAGGATTGAGGATTGAGGATTGAAGATTGAGGATTGAGGATTGAAGATTGAGAATTGAGGGTTGAGTATTGAGTATTGAGGATTGAGGATGAGGACTGAGGGTTGAGGACTGAGGATTGAGGATTGATGATTGAGTATTGAGGATTGAAGATTGAGTATTCAGGATTGAAGATTGAGGATTGAGGATTGTGGATTGATGATTGACGATTGAGGACTGAGGATTGAGGATTGATTATTGAGCTTTGGGGATTGAAGATTGTGGCCTGGGGATAGAGGATTGAATATTGAGGATTAAGGATAGAGTATTGGGGATTGAGGATCTAGGATAGGAGATTGATTATTGAGGATTGAAGATTGAGGATTGAGGTTTGAGTATTGAGAATTGAGAATTGAGGATGAGGACTGAGGGCTGAGGATTGAGGTTTGAGGAATGAGGGTTGAGGATTGGGGATTGAGGATTGTGGATTGAGGATTGAGGATTGAGTATTGAAGATTGAAGATTGATGACTGAGGATTGAGGATTGAGGATTGATTGATTATTGAGGATTGAGGATTGACGATTCAGTATGGAGGATTGAAGATTGAGGATTGAGGATTGATGATTGAGTATTGAAGATTGAGGTTTGATGATTGAGGAATGAGGATTGAGGATTGAGGATTGAGGATTGAGTATTGAAGATTGTGGATTGATGATTGAGGATTGAGGATTGAGGATTGAGGATTGATGATTGAGGATAGAGGATTGAGGATTGAGGATTGAGGATTTAGTATTGAAGATTGAGGTTTGATGATTGAGGATTGAGGATCGAGGATTGAGGATTGAGCATTGAGGATTGAATATTGAGGGTTGAGGATTGAGGGTTGACGCTTGAGAATTGAGGATTGAGGATGGAGGATTGAAGAGAGAGGACTGAGTGTTGAGGATTGAGTGTTGAAGATTGATGTTTGAGGATTGATATTTGGTTATTGAATAATGTGGATTGTGTATTGAACCATGAGAATTCAGGATATTCTATTGTGTATTGAGAATTGAGGATTGATGGTTGAGTATTGAGGATCGAAGGTTGAGGGTTGTGTGTTGAATATTGAGGATTGAGGATCGAGGATTGAGGATTGAAGATTGAGGATTGAAGATTGAGTATTGACGATTGAAGATTGATGATTGAGGATTGAGGATTGAGGATTGAGGATTGAGGATTGAGGATTGGGGATTGAGGATTGAGGATTGAAGATTGAGCATTGAGGATTGAAGATTGAGGATTGAGGATTGAGGATCGAGGATTGGGGATTGAAGATTGAGGATTGAGCACTGAGGATTGAGGATTGTGGATTGAGGATTGAAGATTGAATGTTGATGATTGAAGATTGAGGATTGAGGATTGACGATTGACGGTTGAGGATTGAGGATTGAAGATTGAGAATTGAGAATTGAGGATTGAACATTGAGGACTGAGTGTTGATGGTTGAGTGATTAGAATTGATCTTTGTGGATAGAGATTTGAAGATTGCAGATTGAGCATTGAGTATTGAAAACAGTGAATTGAGGATATTCTATTGAGGATTGAGGATTGACAAATGATTGTTGAGGACTGAGGTCTGAAGATAGATGATTCAGGTTTGAGGTTTCGGGATTGAGGTTTCAGGACTGAGGATGGAGTGTTGAGGATTGAGGATTGAGGATTGACGCTTGAGGATTGAGGATTGATGATGGAGGATTGAGGAGAGAGGACTGAGTGTTGAGGATTGAGTGTTGAGGATTGATGTTTGAGGATTGAGATTTGATTATTGAATAATGTGGATTGAGTATTGAGCCATGAGAGTTCAGGATATTCTATTGACTATTGAGAATTGAAGATTGATGGTTGAGTATTGAGGATTGATCGTTGAGGGTTGTGTGTTGAATATTGAGGATTGAGGATTGAGGATTGAGGATTGAAGATTGAGGATTGAAGATTGAGTATTGAGGATTGAGGTTTGAGGATTGAAGATTGAGTATTCAGGATTGAAGATTGAGGATTGAGGATCGAGGCTTGAGGATTGAGAATTGAGTATTGAAGATTGAGGATTGGGGATTGAGGATTGAGGATTGAGGATTTTATGATTGAGGATTGAGTATTGAAGATTGAGGACTGAGGACTGAGGACTGAGTATTGAGGATTGAGGACTGAAGGTTGAGGACTGAGTGTTGATGGTTGAGTGATGAGAATTGATGTTTGTGGAAGGAGACATGAAGATTGAAGATTGAGGATTGAGGATTGAGGGTTGAGGATTGAGTATTGAAGATTGAGTATTGATGATTGAAGATTCAGGTTTGAGGATTGAGGGTTGAGGATTGAGGACGAGGACTGACGGTTGAGGATTGAAGATTGAGGATTGAGGATTGAGGATTGAGGATTGAGGATTGAGGATTGAGAATTGAAGATTGAGTATTGAGGATTGAAGATTGAGGATTAAGGATTGAGGATTGAGGATTGAGGATTGAAGATTGAGGATAGGGGACTGAGGATTGACAATTGAGGATTGAGTATTGAGGATTGAGAATTGAGGATTGAGGATTGAAGATTGAGTATTGAGGATTGAGGACTGGGGATTGAGGATTGAAGATAGAGGATTAACGATTGAGGATTGGGGATTGAGGATCTGGGATTGGAGATTGATTATTGAGGATTGAAGATTGAGAATTGAGGATTGAGGATTGAGAATTGAGAATTGAGGATGAGGACTGAGGGTTGAGGTTTGAAGTTTGAGGAACGAGGATTGAGGATTGAGGATTGAGGATTGAGGATTGAGGATTGAGGATTGAGTGTTAAAGATTGAGTATTCATGACTGAGGATTGAGGATTGAGGATTGAGTGTTGAGGATTGAGGATCGAAGATTGCGTATTGAGGATTGAAGATTGAGGATTGAGGATTGAGGATTGAGGATGGAGGATGAGTGCTGAGGGCTGAGGATTGAGGTTTGAGTATTGAATCCTAAGAATTCAGGATATTCTATTGAGTATTGAGAATTGAGGATTGATGGTTAAGTATTGAGGATTCAGGATTGAGGATTGAGGATTGAGTATTGAAGATTGAGGATTGATGACTGAGGTTTGAGGATTGAGGATTGAGGATTGAGGATTGAGGATTGACTATTGAAGATTGTGGATTGATGATTGACGATTGAGGACTGAGGATTGAGTATTGATTATTGAGCTTTGGGGATTGAAGATTGTGGCCTGGGGATAGAGGATTGAATACTGAGGATTAAGGATATAGTATTGGGAATTGAGGATTGATGATTGAGGATTGAGGATTGACGATTGAGTATGGAGGATTGAAGATTGAGGATTGAGGATTGAGGATTGAAGATTGAGGACTGAGTGTTGAGGGTTGAGTGATGAGAATTGATGTCTGTGGATTGAGATTTGAAGATTGAAGATTGGGGATTGAGTATTGAAAACTGTGAATTGAGGATATTGTATTGAGGATTGAGGATTGACAATTGATTGTTGCGGACTGAGGGATGAAGATTGAGCATTCAGGATTGAGGATTCGGAATTGAGGTTTGATGACTGAGGATTGAGGGTTGAGGATTGAGGATTGAGGATTGACGCTTGAGGATAGAGGATTGAGGATGGAGGATTGAAGAGAGAGGACCGAGTGTTGAGGACAGAGTGTTGACGATTGAAGATTGAGGATTGGGGACTGAGTGTTGAGGGTTCAGTGATGAGAATTGATGTTTGTGGATAGAGATTTGAAGATTGCAGATTAAGTATTGAGTATTGAAAACTGTGAATTGATGATATTGTATTCAGGATTGAGAATTGACAACTGATTGTTGAGGACTGAGGTCTGAAGATTGAGGATTCAGGATTGAAGATTCAGGATTGAGGTTTGAGAACTGAGGATTGAGGATTCAGGATTGAGGTTTGAGGACTGAGGATTGAGGATTGAGGATTGAGGATTGAGGTTTGAGGATTGAGGATTGAAGATTGAGTAGTGATGATTGAAGATTCAGGATTGAGGATTGAGGACGAGGACTGACGGTTGAGGATTGAGCTTTGAGGATTGAGGATTGAGGATTGTGGATTGTGGATTGAGGATTGAGGATTGAGGATTGAGCATTGAGGATTGAATATTGAGGGTTGAGGATTGAGGATTGAGGATTGAGTATGAGGGCTGAGGGTTGTGGATTGACGACGAGGACTGAGGGCTGAGTATTGATGTTTGAGGTCTGAGGATTTAGGATTGAGGATTGAGAATTGAGGATTGAGGATTTGGGATTGAAGATTGAGGATTGGTTGTTGAGGTTTGGAGAATGAGGATTGAGGACTTAAGATTGAGGATTGAGGATTGAAGATTGAGTATTGAGGATTGAAGATTGAGGATTGAGGATTGAGGATTGAGGATTGAGGATTGAGGATTGGGGATTGAGGATTGAGGATTGAAGATTGAGTATTGAGGATTGAAGATTGAGGATTGAGGATTGAGGATCGAGGATTGGGGATTGAAGATTGAAGGTTGAGGATTAATCATTGAGGATTGGGGATTGAGGATCTAGGATTGGAGGTTGTTTATTGAGGATTGAAGATTGAGGATTGAGGATTGAGGATTGAGGATGGAGGATGAGGGTTGAGGGCTGAGGAATGAGGTTTGAGTATTGAAACCTGAGAATTCAGTATATTCTATTGAGTATTGAGAATTGAGGATTGATGGTTGAGTATTGAGGATTGAGTATTGAAGATTGTGGACTGATAGTTGACGATTGAGGACTGAGGGTTGAGGATTGATTATTGAGCTTTGGGTTTGAAGATTGTGGACTGGGGATAGAGGATTGAATATTGAGGATTAAGGAGAGAGTATTGGGGATTGAGGGTCTAGGATAGGAGATTGATTATTGAGGATTGAAGATTGAGGATTGAGTATTGAGGATTGAGAATTGAGACTTGAGGATGAGGACTGAGGGTTGAGGATTGAGGACTGAGGGTTGAGGATTGATGTTTGAGGAATGAGGATTGAGGATTGAAGGTTGATGATTGAGGATTGAGGATTGATGATTGAGTATTGAGGATTGAGGATTGAGTATTGAGGATTGATGATTGAAGGCTGAGTATTGATGATTGATGATTGAGGATTGAGGATTCAGGATTGATGATTGAGGATTGAGGATTGAGTATTGGAGATTGAGGATTGATGATTGAGGATAGAGGATTGAGGATTGAGGATTGAGGATTGAGTATTGAAGATTGTGGATTGATGATTGACGATTGAGGACTGAGGATTGAGGATTGATTATTGAGCTTTGGGGATTGAAGATTGTGGCCTGGGGATAGAGGATTGAATATTGAGGATTAAGGATAGAGTATTGGGGATTGAGGATCTAGGATAGGAGATTGATTATTGAGGATTGAAGATTGAGGATTGAGGTTTGAGGATTGAGGATTGAGTGTTGTGGATTGAGGACGAGGACTGAGGGTTGAGCATTTATGTTTGAGTTCTGAGGATTGAGGATTGAGTATTGAGAATTCAGGATTGAGGATTGAGTGTTGAAGATTGAGGATGGGGTATTGAGGATTGAAAAATCAGGATTGAAGATTGAGTATTGAGGATTGAATATTGATGATTGAGGGTTGAGGATTGAGGATTGAGAATGAGGGCTGAGGGTTGAGGATTGAGGTTTGAGGATTGAAGATTGAGTATTGAGGATTGGAGATAGAGGATTGAGTATTGATCATTTAGGATTGAGGATTGAGGATTGAGGATCGAGGATTGAAGATTGAGTATTGAGGATTGAAGATTGAGGATTGAGGATTGAGGATTCAGGATTGAGGATTGAGGATTGAAGATTGAGTATCGATGATTGAAGGTTGAGGATTGAGGATTGAGGATTGAGGATTGAAGATTGAGTAGTGATGATTGAAGATTGAGGATTGAGGATTGAGGACGAGGACTGACGGTTGAGGATTGAGGTTTGAGGATTGAGGATTGAGGATTGTGGATTGTGGATTGAGGATTGAGGATTGAGGATTGAGCATTGAGGATTGAATATTGAGGGTTGAGGATTGAGGATTGAGGATTGAGTATGAGGGCTGAGGGTTGTGGATTGACGACGAGGACTGAGGGCTGAGTATTGATGTTTGAGGTCTGAGGATTTAGGTTTGAGGA
The DNA here is from genome assembly GCF_051401765.1 of Calliopsis andreniformis. Lineage (NCBI taxonomy): Eukaryota > Metazoa > Arthropoda > Insecta > Hymenoptera > Andrenidae > Calliopsis > Calliopsis andreniformis. The sequence continues at coordinate 740,867 of NW_027480601.1, read as the reverse complement.
TTGAGAATTGAGGATTGAGGATTTGGGATTGAAGATTGAGGATTGGTTGTTGAGGATTGGAGAATGAGGATTGAGGACTTAAGATTGAGGATTGAGGATTGAAGATTGAGTATTGAGGATTGAAGATTGAGGATTGAGGATTGAGGATTGAGGATTGAGGATTGAGGATTGGGGATTGAGGATTGAGGATTGAAGATTGAGCATTGAGGATTGAAGATTGAGGATTGAGGATTGAGGATCGAGGATTGGGGATTGAAGATTGAGGATTGAGCACTGAGGATTGAGGATTGTGGATTGAGGATTGAAGATTGAATGTTGATGGTTGAAGATTGAGGATTGAGGATTGAGGATTGAGGATTGAGTATTGAAGATTGTGGATTGATGATTGACGATTGAGGACTGAGGATTGAGGATTGATTATTGAGCTTTGGGGATTGAAGATTGTGGCCTGGGGATAGAGGATTGAATATTGAGGATTAAGGATAGAGTATTGGGGATTGAGGATCTAGGATAGGAGATTGATTATTGAGGATTGAAGATTGAGGATTGAGGTTTGAGTATTGAGAATTGAGAATTGAGGATGAGGACTGAGGGCTGAGGATTGAGGTTTGAGGAATGAGGGTTGAGGATTGGGGATTGAGGATTGTGGATTGATCATTTAGGATTGAGTATTGAGGATTGAGGATTGACGCTTCAGGATTGAGGATTGAGGATGGAGGATTGAAGAGAGAGGACTGAGTGTTGAGGATTGAGTGTTGAGGATTGAGGTTTGTGGATTGAGATTTGATTATTGATTAATGTGGATTGAGTATTGAACCATGAGAATTCAGGATATTCTATTGAGTGTTGATAATTGAGGATTGATGGTTGAGGGTTGTGTGTTGAATATTGAGGATTGAGGATTGAGGATTGAGGATTGATGGTTGAGTATTGAGGATTGAGGATTGAGGATTGAGGATTGAGGATTGAGTATTGAAGATTGAGGTGGATAATTGAGGATTGAGGATTGAGGATTGAGGACTGACGATTGAGGATTGAGGATTGAGAATTGAGGATTGAGGATTGAGGATTGAAGATTGAGGATTGGGCATTGAGGATTGAGGTTTGAGGATTGAGGATTGAGGATGAGGACTGAGGGTTGAGGACTGAGGATTGAGGATTGATGATTGAGTATTGAGGATTGAAGATCGATGATTGAGGATTGAGGGTTGAGGATTGAGGACTGAGGATTGAGGATTGATGATTGAACATTGAGGATTGACGAATGAGGATTGAGGATTGAGGATTGATGATTGAGGATTGAAGACTGAATATTGATGATTGAAGTTTGAGGATTGAGGATTGAGTGTTGTGGATTGAGGACGAGGACTGAGGGTTGAGCATTTATGTTTGAGGTGTGAGGATTGGGGATGGAGGATTGAGAATTCAGGATTGAGGATTGAGTGTTGAAGATTGAGGATTGGGTATTGAGGATTGAAGAATCAGGATTGAAGATTGAGTATTGAGGATTGAATATTGATGATTGAGGGTTGAGGATTGAGGATTGAGAATGAGGGCTGAGGGGTGAGGATTGAGGTTTGAGGACTGAGGACTGAGGACTGAGGACTGAGGATTGAGTGTTGAGAATTGAGGATTGAGGTTTGAGGATTGAAGAGTGAGGATTGGGTATTGAGGATTGAAGATTGAGGATTGAGGATTGAGGATTGAGGATTGAAGATTGAGTATTGAGGATTGGAGATAGAGGATTGAGGATTGATCATTTAGGATTGAGGATTGAGGATTGAGGATCGAGGATTGAGGATTGAAGATTGAGGATTGAGGATTGAGGATTGAGTATTGTGGATTGAGGATTGAAGATTGAATATTGATGATTGAAGATTGAGGATTCAGGATTGAGGATTGAGGATTGAGGACTGGGGATTGAAGATTGAGAATTGAGGATAGAACATTGAGGACTGAGTGTTGAGAGTTGAGTGATGAGAATTGATGTTTGTGGATAGAGATTTGAAGAATGCAGATTGAGCATTGAGTATTGAAAGCAGTGAATTGAGGATATTCTATTGAGGATTGAGGTTTGACAAATGATTATTGAGGACTGAGGGCTGAAAGAATTGAGGATTCAGGATTGAGGATTCGGGATTGAGGTTTGAGGACTGAGGATAGAGGGTTGAGGATTGAGGATTAAGGGTTGACGCTTGAGAATTGAGGATTGAGGATGGAGGATTGAAGAGAGAGGACTGAGTGTTGAGGATTGAGTGTTGAAGATTGATGTTTGAGGATTGATATTTGGTTATTGAATAATGTGGATTGTGTATTGAACCATGAGAATTCAGGATATTCTATTGTGTATTGAGAATTGAGGATTGATGGTTGAGTATTGAGGATCGATGGTTGAGGGTTGTGTGTTGAATATTGAGGATTGAGGATCGAGGATTGAGGATTGAAGATTGAGGATTGAAGATTGAGTATTGACGATTGAAGATTGATGATTGAGGATTGAGGGTTGAGGATTGAGGACTGAGGATTGAGGATTGATGATTGAACATTGAGGATTGACGAATGAGGATTGAGGATTGAGGATTGAGGATTGAGGATTGAACACTGAATATTGATGATTGAAGTTTGAGTATTGAGGATTGAGTGTTGTGGATTGAGGACGAGGACTGAGGGTTGAGCATTTATGTTTGAGTTCTGAGCATTGAGGATTGAGGATTGAGAATTCAGGATTGAGGATTGAGTGTTGAACATTGAGGATTGGGTATTGAGGATTGAAAAATCAGGATTGAAGATTGAGTATTGAGGATTGAATATTGATGATTGAGGGTTGAGGATTGAGGATTGAGAATGAGGATGAGGGTTGAGGATTGAGGTTTGAGGACTGAGGACTGAGGACTGAGGATTGAGTGTTGAGAATTGAGATTGAGGTTTGAGATTGAAGAGTGAGGATTGGGTATTGAGGATTGAAGATTGAGGATTGAAGATTGAGGATTGAGGATTGAAGATTGCGTATTGAGGATTGGAGATAGAGGATTGAGGATTGATCATTTAGGATTGAGGATTGAGGATTGAGATTGAAGCTTGAGTATTGAGGATTGAAGATTGAGGATTGAGTTTTGAGGATTGAAGATTGAGGACTGAGAGTTGAGGGTTGAGTGATGAGAATTGATGTTTGTGTATTGAGATTTGAAGATTGAAGAATGGGGATTGAGTATTGAAAACTGTGAATTCAGGATATTCTATTGAGTGTTGATAATTGAGGATTGATGGTTGGGTATTGAGAATTGATGGTTGAGGGTTGTGTGTTGAATATTGAGGATTGAGGATTGAGCATTGAGGATTGAATATTGAGGGTTGAGGATTGAGGATTGAGGTTTGAGGATTGAGGATTGAAGATTGAGTAGTGATGATTGAGTATTGTGGACTGAGGATTGAGAATTGAAGATTGAGTATTGAGGATTGAAGTCTGACGATTGAGGATTGAGGATAGAGGATTGAGGATTGAGGATTGAAGATTGACTATTGAGGTTTGAAAATTGAGGATTGAGTATTGAGGATTGAGTATTGAAGATTGTGGATTGATAGTTGACGATTGAGGACTGAGGATTGAGATTGATTATTGAGCTTTGGGGATTGAAGATTGTGGACTAGGGATAGAGGATTGAACATTGAGGATTAAGGATAGAGTATTGGGGATTGAGGGTCTAGGATAGGAGATAGACTATTGAGGATTGAAGATTGAGGATTGAGGATTGAGGATTGAGAATTGAGAATTGAGGATGAGGACTGAGGGTTGAGGATTGAGGACTGAAGGTTGAGGATTGAGGTTTGAGGAATGAGGATTGAGGATTGAAGGTTGATGATTGAGGATTGAGGATTGATGATTGAGTATTGAGGATTGAGGATTGAGTATTGAGGATTGATGATTGAAGGCTGAGTATTGAGCATTGAAGATTGAGGATTGAGGATTCAGGATTGATGATTGAGGATTGAGGATTGAGTATTGAAGATTGAGGATTGATGATTGAGGATAGAGGATTGAGGATTGAGGATTGAGGATTGAGTATTGAAGATTCTGGATTGATGATTGACGATTGAGGACTGAGGATTGAGGATTGATTATTGAGATTTGGGGATTGAAGATTGTGGATTAAGGATAGAGTATTGGGGATTGAGGATCTAGGATAGGAGATTGATTATTGAGGATGAAGATTGAGGATTGAGGATTGAGGACTGAGAATTGAGAATTGAGGATGAGGACTGAGGGTTGAGGATTGAGGTTTGAGGAATGAGGATTGAGGATTGAGGATTGAGGATTGAGGATTGAGTATTGAGATTGATGATTAGGAGGATGATGAGAGATTGAGGATTGATGACTGAGGATGAGGATTGAGATTGAGTATGGAGGACTGAAGATTGAGGATTGAGGATTGAGGATGTGAAGATTGAGGACTGAGTGTTGAGGGTTGAGTGATGAGTATTGATGTCTGTGGATTGAGATTTGAAGATTGAATATTGGGGATTCCGTATTGAAAACTGTGAATTGAGGATATTCTATTGAGGATTGAGGATTGACAATTGATTGTTGCGAACTGAGGGATGAAGATTGAGCATTCAGGATTGAGGATTCGGGATTGAGGTTTGAGGACTGAGGATTGAGGTTTGAGGATTGAGGATTGAGGATTGACGCTTGAGGATAGAGGATCAAGGATGGAGGATTGAAGAGAGAGGAATTGATGTTTGAGGATCGAGATTTGATTATTGAATATTGTGGATTGAGTATTGAATCATGAGAATTCAGGATATTCTATTGAGTATTGAGAATTGAGGATTGATGGTTAAGTATTGAGAATTGATGGTTGATGGTTGTGTGTTGAATATTGAGGACTGACCATTGAGGATTGAGGATTGAGGATTGAGGATTGAGGATTGATGATTGAAGACGGAGTATTGAGGATTGAAGATTGAGGATTGAGGATTCAGGATTGAGGATTGAGGATGAGGGCTGTGGTTGAGGGTTGAGGTTTGAGGACTGAGGACAGAGGATTGAGGATTGAGAATTGAGGATGGAGGATTGAGGATTGAGGATTGAGTATTGGGTATTGAGGATTGAAGAATCAGGATTGAAGATTGAGTATTTGAGGATTGAATATTGTGGATTGAGGGTTGAGGATTGAGGATTGAGAATGAGGGCTGAGGATTGAGGATTGAGGATTGAGGGTTGAGGATTGAGTATTGAAGATTGAGGACTGATGATTGAGGATTGAGGATTGAGGATTGAGGATTGAGGATTGAGGATTGAGTGTTGAAGATTGAGTATTGAGGATTGAAGATTGAGGATTCAGGATTGAGGATTGAGGATTGAGGATTGAAGATTGAGATTGGGGAATGAGCGTTGAGGGTTGAGTGATGAAGACTGATGATTGTGGATAGAGATTTGAAGATTGCAGATTGAGTATTGAGTATTGAAAGCTTTGAATTAATGATATTCTATTGAGGATTGAGGATTGACAGCTGATTGTTGAGGACTGAGGGCTGAAGATTGAGGATTCAGGATTGAGGATTCAGGATTGAGGTTTGAGGATTGAGGATTGATGATTGAGAATTGTGGATTGAGGATTGAGAATTGATGATTGAGGATTGAGGATTGAGGGTTGTGGATTGAGGACGAGGACTGAGGTTGAGTATTGATGTTTGATGTCTGAGGATTGAGGATTGAGGATTGAGAATTGAGGATTGAGGATTGAGGATTGAAGACTGTGGATTGGTATTGAGGATTGAAGAATGAGGATTGAGGATTGAGGACTGAGGATTGAGGATTGAAGATTGAGTATTGAGGATTGAAGTTGAGGATTGAGGATTGAGTATATGCACTGCAAGGTGCAAGATTAGGATTGCACTATTGAGGATGCAGCATGAGGATTGAGGATTGAGGATTGAGGATTGAGATGGTATTGAGGATTGAAGGATTGAGGATAGAAGACTTGAGGATTGAGGATTGAAGATTGAGTATTGAGGATGGAAGATTGAGAACTGAGGATTGAGGATCGAGGATGACAACTGAGGATTGAGAATTGAGGATTGAGGACTGAGGATTGAAGATTGAGGATTGGGTATTGATGATTGAAGAATGTGTATTGAGGATTGAGGATTGAGGATTGAGGATTGAAGATTGAGGATTGGGTATTCAGGATTGAAGAATGAGGATTGAGGATTGAGGATTCAGGATTGAAGATTGATTATTGAGGATTGAAGTCTGACGATTGAGGATTGAGGATAGAGGATTGAGGATTGAGGATTGAAGATTGACTATTGAGGTTTGAAAATTGAGGATTGAGGATTGAGGGTTGAGTGTTGAGGATTGGGGACGGAGTGTTGAGGGTTGAGTGATGAGAATTGATGTTTGTGAATAGAGATTTGAAGATTGCAGATTGAGTATTGAGTATTGAAAACTGTGAATTGATGATATTCTATTGAGGATTGAGGATTGAGGATTGATGATTGAGGATGAGGGCTGAGGGTTGAGGATTGAGGTTTGAGGACTGAGGACTGAGGAATGAGGATTGAGAATTGAGGATTGAGGATTGAGGATTGAAGATTGAGGATTGGGTATTGAGGATTGAAGAATGAGGATTGAGGATTGAGGATTGAGGATTCAGGATTGAAGGTTGAGTATTGAGGATTGAAGACTGACGATTGAGGATTCAGAATTGAGTATTGAGGATTGAGGATTGAGGGTTGAGCATTGTGGATCGAAGATTGAGTATTGATGATTGAAGATTGAGGTTTAAGGATTGAGGATTGAGGATGGAGGATGAAGGCTGAGGGTTGAGGATTGAGCTTTGAGTATTGAATACTAAGAATTCAGTATATTCTATTGAGTATTCAGAATTGAGGACTGATGGTTGAGTATTGAGGATTGAGGATTGAGGATTGAGGATTGAGTATTGAAGATTGAGGATTGATGATTGAAGATTGAGGATTGAGTATTGAAAACTGAGAATTCAGGATATTCCATTGAGTATTGAGAATTGAGGATTGATGATTGAGTATTGAGGATTGGTGTTTGAGGGTTGTGTATAGAATATTGAGGATTGAGGATTGAGGATTGAGGATTGAGGATTGAGGATTGAAGATTGCGTATTGACGATTGAAGATTGAGGATTGAGGATTGAGTATTGAGGGTTGAGGATTGAGGACAAGGACTGACGGTTGAGGATTGAGGTTTGAGTATTGAGGATTGAGGATTGAGGACTGAGGATTGAGGATTGAGGACTGAGGATTGTGGATTGATTATTGAGCTTTGGGGATTGAAGATTGAGGACTGGGGATAGAGGATTGAATATTGAGGATTAATGATAGAGTATTGGGGATTGAGGATCTAGGATAGGAGATTGATTATTGAGGATTGAAGATTGAGGATTGAGGAATGAGGATTGAGAATTGAGTATGAGGACTGAGGGTTGAGGATTGAGGAATGAGGATTGAGGATTGAAGATTGAGTATTGAGGATGGAAGATTGACGATTGAGGATTGAAGATTGAGGATTGATGACTGAGGATTGAGGATTGAGGATTGATCATTGAGGATCGAGGATTGAAGGTTGAGTATGGAGGATTGAAGATTGAGGATTGAGGATTGAGGATTGAAGATTGAGGACTGAGTGTTGAGGGTTGAGTGATGAGAATTGATGTCTGTGGATTGAGATTTGAATATTGAAGATTGGGGATTGAATATTGAAAAGTGTGAATTGAGGATACTCTATTGAGGATTGAGGATTGACAATTGATTGTTGCGGACTGTGGGATGAAGATTGAGCATTCAGGATTGAGGATTCGGAATTGAGGTTTGAGGCCTGACGATTGAGGGTTGAGGATTGATGATTGAGGATTGACACTTGAGGATAGAGGATAGACAATGTAGGATTGAAGAGAGAGGACCGAGTGTTGAGGAATGCGTGTTGAGAATTGATGTTTGAGGATTGAGATTTGATTATTGAATATTGTGGATTGAGTATTGAATCATGAGAATTCAGGATATTCTATTGAGTATTGAGAATTGAGGATTGATGGTTGAGTATTGAGAATTGATGGTAGATGGGTGTGTGTTGAATATTGAGGATTGAGGATTGAAGATTGAGGATTTAGAATTGAGGATTGAAGATTGAGTATTGATGATTGAAGATTGAGGATTGAGGGTTGAGGGTTGAGGATTGAGTACGAGGACTGACGGTTGAGGATTGAAGTTTGAGGATTGAGGATTGAGGATTGAGGATTGAGGATTGCGGATTGAGAATTGAAGATTGAGTATTGAGGATTGAAGATTGAGGAATGAGGATTGAGGACTGAGGATTGAGGATTGAAGATTGAGAATCGGGGATTGCGGATTGAGTATTGAGGATTGAGAATTGAGGATTGAGGATTGAAGATTGAGTATTGAGGATTGAGGACTGTGGTTTGAGGATTGAAGATTGAGGATTAACGATTGAGGATTGGGGATTGAGGATCTAGGATTGGAGATTGATTATTTAGGATTGAAGATTGAGAATTGAGGATTGAGGTTTGAGAATTGAGAATTGAGGATGAGGGCTGAGGGTTGAGGATTGATGTTTGAGGAATGAGGATTGAGGATTGAGGATTGAGGATTGAGGATTGAGGATTGAGGATGAGTATTGAAGATTGAGTATTCATGACTGAGGATTGAGGATTGAGGATTGAGGGTTGAGGATTGAGTATTGAAGATTGAGGACTGATGATTGAGGATTGAGGATTGAGGATTGAGGATTGAGGATTGAGGATTGCGGATTGAAGATTGAGTATTGATGATTGAAGATTGAGGATGGAGGATTTAGGGTTGAGGTTTGAGGACGAGGACTGACGGTTGAGGTTTGAGGTTTGAGGATTGAGGATTGAGGATTGAGGACTGAGGATTGAGGATTGAGGATTGAGCATTGAGGATTGAAGATTGAGGACTGGGGATTGAGAATTCAAGATTGAGGATTAAGGATTGAGGATTGGGGATTGAGGATCTAGTATTGGAGATTGATTATTGAGGATTGAAGATTGAGGATTGAGGATTGAGGATTGATGACTGAGGATTGAGGATTGAGGATTGAAGATCGAGTATTGAGGTTTGAAGATTGAGATTTGAGGATTGAGGATTGAGAATTGAGCATTGAGGATAGAGGATTGAAGATTGAGGATTGGGTATTGAGGATTGAAGAATGAGGATTGAGGATTGAGCATTGGGGATTGAGGATTGAAGATTGGTGGTAGAGTACTCAGGACTGAGGATTGAGGATTGAAGGTTTAGTATTCAGGATTCAGAATTGAGGTTTGAGGACTGAGGGTTGAGGATTGAGTACGAGGACTGACGGTTGAGGATTGAAGTTTGAGGATTGAGGATTGAGGATTGAGGATTGAGGATTGCGGATTGAGAATTGAAGATTGAGTATTGAGGATTGAAGATTGAGGAATGAGGATTGAGGACTGAGGATTGAGGATTGAAGATTGAGAATCGGGGATTGCGGATTGAGTATTGAGGATTGAGAATTGAGGATTGAGGATTGAAGATTGAGTATTGAGGATTGAGGACTGTGGTTTGAGGATTGAAGATTGAGGATTAACGATTGAGGATTGGGGATTGAGGATCTAGGATTGGAGATTGATTATTTAGGATTGAAGATTGAGAATTGAGGATTGAGGTTTGAGAATTGAGAATTGAGGATGAGGGCTGAGGGTTGAGGATTGATGTTTGAGGAATGAGGATTGAGGATTGAGGATTGAGGATTGAGGATTGAGGATTGAGGATGAGTATTGAAGATTGAGTATTCATGACTGAGGATTGAGGATTGAGGATTGAGGGTTGGGGATTGAGTATTGAAGATTGAGGACTGATGATTGAGGATTGAGGATTGAGGATTGAGGATTGAGGATTGAGGATTGCGGATTGAAGATTGAGTATTGATGATTGAAGATTGAGGATGGAGGATTTAGGGTTGAGGTTTGAGGACGAGGACTGACGGTTGAGGTTTGAGGTTTGAGGATTGAGGATTGAGGATTGAGGACTGAGGATTGAGGATTGAGGATTGAGCATTGAGGATTGAAGATTGAGGACTGGGGATTGAGAATTCAAGATTGAGGATTAAGGATTGAGGATTGGGGATTGAGGATCTAGTATTGGAGATTGATTATTGAGGATTGAAGATTGAGGATTGAGGATTGAGGATTGATGACTGAGGATTGAGGATTGAGGATTGAAGATCGAGTATTGAGGTTTGAAGATTGAGGTTTGAGGATTGAGGATTGAGAATTGAGCATTGAGGATAGAGGATTGAAGATTGAGGATTGGGTATTGAGGATTGAAGAATGAGGATTGAGGATTGAGCATTGGGGATTGAGGATTGAAGATTGGTGGTAGAGTACTCAGGACTGAGGATTGAGGATTGAAGGTTTAGTATTCAGGATTCAGAATTGAGGTTTGAGGACTGAGGGTTGAGGATTGAATATTGAGTATTGAGGATTGAATATTGAGGATTGAGGATTGAGGATTGAGGATCGAGGATGAGGTCTGAGGGCTGAGGATTGAGGTTTGAGGACGGAGGACTGAGGGTTGAGGATTGAGGATTGAGGATGAGGGCTGAGGGTTGAGGATTGTGGTTTGAGGACTGAGGACTGAGGATTGAGGATTGAGAATTGAGGATTGAGGGTTGAGGATTGAAGATTGAGGATTGGGTATTCAGGATTGAAGAATGAGGATTGAGGATTGAGGGTTGAGGATTCAGGATTGAATATTGAGTATTGAGGATTGAAGTCTGACGATTGAGGATTGAGGATTGAGGATTGAGGATTGAGGATTGAGGATTGAGGATTGAGGATTGAGTATGAGTATTGAAGATTGAGTATTCATGACTGAGTATTGATGTTTGTGGATGGAAACTTGAAGATTGAAGAATGAGGATTGAGTATTGAAAACTGAGATTTCAGGGTATTCTATTGAGTATTGAGAATTGAGGATTGATGGTTGAGCATTGAGGATTGAAGGTTGAGGGTTGTGTGTTGAATATCGAGGATTGAAGATTGTGTATTGAGGATTGAAGATTGAGGACTGCGGATTGAGGATTCAGGATTGAGGGTTGAGGATTGAAGATTGATGATTGAGTATTGAGGATTGACGATTGAGGACTGAGTATTGAAGATTAAGTATTCATGACTGAGGATTGAGGATTGAGGATTGAGGGTTGAGCATTGTGGATCGAAGATTGAGTATTGATGATTGAAGATTGAGGTTTGAGGATTGAGGATTGAGGATGGAGGATGAAGGCTGAGGGTTGAGGATTGAGCTTTGAGTATTGAATACTAAGAATTCAGTATATTCTATTGAGTATTCAGAATTGAGGACTGATGGTTGAGTATTGAGGATTGAGGATTGAGGATTCAAGATTGAGGATTGAGGATTGAGAATTGAGTGTTGAGGGTTGTGTGATGAGAATTAATGTTTGTGGATGGAGACTTGATGATTGAAGATTGAGGATTGAGTATTGAAAACTGAGAATTCAGGATATTCCATCGAGTATTGAGAATTGAGGATTGATGATTGAGTATTGAGGATTGGTGTTTGAGGGTTGTGTATTGAATATTGAGGATTGAGGATTGAGGATTGAGGATTGAGGATTGAGGATTGAGGATTGAAGATTGAGTATTGATGATTGAAGATTGAGGATTGAGGATTGAGTATTGAGGGTTGAGGATTGAGGACAAGGACTGACGGTTGAGGATTGAGGTTTGAGTATTGAGGATTGAGGATTGAGGACTGAGTGTTGAGGATTGATTATTGAGCTTTGGGGATTGAAGATTGAGGACTGGGGATAGAGGATTGAATATTGAGGATTAATGATAGAGTATTGGGGATTGAGGATCTAGGATAGGAGATTGATTATTGAGGATTGAAGATTGAGGATTGAGGAATGAGGATTGAGAATTGAGTATGAGGACTGAGGGTTGAGGATTGAGGTTTGAGGAATGAGGATTGAGGATTGAGGATTCAGGATTGAGGATTGAGGATTGAGTATTGAAGATTGAGGATTGATGACTGAGGATTGAGGATTGAGGATTGATGATTGAGGATCGAGGATTGAAGGTTGAGTATGGAGGATTGAAGATTGAGGATTGAGGATTGAGGATTGAAGATTGAGGATTGCGGATTGAAGATTGAGTATTGATGATTGAAGATTGAGGATGGAGGATTTAGGGTTGAGGTTTGAGGACGAGGACTGACGGTTGAGGTTTGAGGTTTGAGGATTGAGGATTGAGGATTGAGGACTGAGGATTGAGGATTGAGGATTGAGCATTGAGGATTGAAGATTGAGGACTGGGGATTGAGAATTCAAGATTGAGGATTAAGGATTGAGGATTGGGGATTGAGGATCTAGTATTGGAGATTGATTATTGAGGATTGAAGATTGAGGATTGAGGATTGAGGATTGATGACTGAGGATTGAGGATTGAGGATTGAAGATCGAGTATTGAGGTTTGAAGATTGAGGTTTGAGGATTGAGGATTGAGAATTGAGCATTGAGGATAGAGGATTGAAGATTGAGGATTGGGTATTGTGGATTGAAGAATGAGGATTGAGGATTGAGCATTGGGGATTGAGGATTGAAGATTGGTGGTAGAGTACTCAGGACTGAGGATTAAGGATTGAAGGTTTAGTATTCAGGATTCAGAATTGAGGTTTGAGGACTGAGGATTGAGGATTGAATATTGAGTATTGAGGATTGAATATTGAGGATTGAGGATTGAGGATTGAGAATCGAGGATGAGGTCTGAGGGCTGAGGATTGAGGTTTGAGGACGGAGGACTGAGGGTTGAGGATTGAGGATTGAGGATGAGGGCTGAGAGTTGAGGATTGTGGTTTGAGGACTGAGGACTGAGGATTGAGGATTGAGAATTGAGGATTGAGGATTGAGGATTGAAGATTGAGGATTGGGTATTCAGGATTGAAGAATGAGGATTGAGGATTGAGGGTTGAGGATTCAGGATTGAATATTGAGTATTGAGGATTGAAGTCTGACGATTGAGGATTGAGGATTGAGGATTGAGGATTGAGGATTGAGGATTGAGGATTGAGGATTGAGGATGAGTATTGAAGATTGAGTATTCATGACTGAGGATTGAGGATTGAGGATTGAGGATTGAGGATTGAGGATTGAAGATTGAGGACTGAGTGTTGAGGATTGAGTGATGAGTATTGATGTTTGTGGATGGAAACTTGAAGATTGAAGAATGAGGATTGAGTATTGAAAACTGAGATTTCAGGGTATTCTATTGAGTATTGAGAATTGAGGATTGATGGTTGAGCATTGAGGATTGAAGGTTGAGGGTTGTGTGTTGAATATTGAGGATTGAAGATTGTGTATTGAGGATTGAAGATTGAGGACTGCGGATTGAGGATTCAGGATTGAGGGTTGAGGATTGAAGATTGATGATTGAGTATTGAGGATTGAGGATTGAGGACTGAGTATTGAAGATTAAGTATTCATGGCTGAGGATTGAGGATTGAGGATTGAGGGTTGAGCATTGTGGATCGAAGATTGAGTATTGATGATTGAAGATTGAGGTTTGAGGATTGAGGATTGAGGATGGAGGATGAAGGCTGAGGGTTGAGGATTGAGCTTTGAGTATTGAATACTAAGAATTCAGTATATTCTATTGAGTATTCAGAATTGAGGACTGATGGTTGAGTATTGAGGATTGAGGATTGAGGATTGAGGATTGAGTATTGAAGATTGAGGATTGATGACTGAAGATTGAGGATTGAGGATTGAGGATTGAGGATTGAGGCTTGAGTGTTGAAGATTGAGGATTGGTGATTGAGGATTGAGGATTGAGGATTGAGGATTCAAGATTGAGGATTGAGGATTGAGAATTGAGTGTTGAGGGTTGAGTGATGAGAATTAATGTCTGTGGATGGAGACTTGATGATTGAAGATTGAGGATTGAGTATTGAAAACTGAGAATTCAGGATATTCCATTGAGTATTGAGAATTGAGGATTGATGATTGAGTATTGAGGATTGGTGTTTGAGGGTTGTGTATTGAATATTGAGGATTGAGGATTGAGGATTGAGGATTGAGGATTGAGGATTGAGGATTGAAGATTGAGTATTGATGATTGAAGATTGAGGATTGAGGATTGAGTATTGAGGGTTGAGGATTGAGGACAAGGACTGACGGTTGAGGATTGATGTTTGAGTATTGAGGATTGAGGATTGAGGACTGAGGATTGAGGATTGAGGACTGAGTATTGAGGATTGATTATTGAGCTTTGGGGATTGAAGATTGAGGACTGGGGATAGAGGATTGAATATTGAGGATTAATGATAGAGTATTGGGGATTGAGGATCTAGGATAGGAGATTGATTATTGAGGATTGAAGATTGAGGATTGAGGAATGAGGATTGAGAATTGAGTATGAGGACTGAGGGTTGAGGATTGAGGTTTGAGGAATGAGGATTGAGGATTGAGGATTCAGGATTGAGGATTGAGGATTGAGAATTGAAGATTGAGGATTGATGACTGAGGATTGAGGATTGAGGATTGATGATTGAGGATCGAGGATTGAAGGTTGAGTATGGCGGATTGAAGATTGAGGATTGAGGATTGAGGATTGAAGATTGAGGACTGAGTGTTGAGGGTTGAGTGATGAGAATTGATGTCTGTGGATTGAGATTTGAAGATTGAAGATTGGGGATTGAGTATTGAAAACTGTGAATTGAGGATACTCTATTGAGGATTGAGGATTGACAATCGATTGTTGCGGACTGTGGGATGAAGATTGAGCATTCAGGATTGAGGATTCGGGATTGAGGTATGAGGCCTGACGATTGAGGGTTGAGGATTGAGGATTGAGTATTGACACTTGAGGATAGAGGATAGACGATGGAGGATTGAAGAGAGAGGACCGAGGGTTGAGGAATGCGTGTTGAGAATTGATGTTTGAGGATTGAGATTTGATTATTGAATATTGTGGATTGAGTATTGAATCATGAGAATTCAGGATATTCTATTGAGTATTGAGAATTGCGGATTGATGGTTGAGTATTGAGAATTGATGGTAGATGGGTGTGTGTTGAATATTGAGGATTGAGGATTGAAGATTGAGGATTGAGAATTCAGGATTGAAGATTGAGTATTGATGATTGAAGATTGAGGATTGAGGGTTGAGGGTTGAGGATTGAGTACGAGGACTGACGGTTGAGGATTGAAGTTTGAGGATTGAGGATTGAGGATTGAGGATTGAGGATTGCGGATTGAGAATTGAAGATTGAGTATTGAGGATTGAAGATTGAGGAATGAGGATTGAGGACTGAGGATTGAGGATTGAAGATTGAGAATCGGGGATTGCGGATTGAGTATTGAGGATTGAGAATTGAGGATTGAGGATTGAAGATTGAGTATTGAGGATTGAGGACTGTGGTTTGAGGATTGAAGATTGAGGATTAACGATTGAGGATTGGGGATTGAGGATCTAGGATTGGAGATTGATTATTTAGGATTGAAGATTGAGAATTGAGGATTGAGGTTTGAGAATTGAGAATTGAGGATGAGGGCTGAGGGTTGAGGATTGATGTTTGAGGAATGAGGATTGAGGATTGAGGATTGAGGATTGAGGATTGAGGATTGAGGATGAGTATTGAAGATTGAGTATTCATGACTGAGGATTGAGGATTGAGGATTGAGGGTTGAGGATTGAGTATTGAAGATTGAGGACTGATGATTGAGGATTGAGGATTGAGGATTGAGGATTGAGGATTGAGGATTGCGGATTGAAGATTGAGTATTGATGATTGAAGATTGAGGATGGAGGATTTAGGGTTGAGGTTTGAGGACGAGGACTGACGGTTGAGGTTTGAGGTTTGAGGATTGAGGATTGAGGATTGAGGACTGAGGATTGAGGATTGAGGATTGAGCATTGAGGATTGAAGATTGAGGACTGGGGATTGAGAATTCAAGATTGAGGATTAAGGATTGAGGATTGGGGATTGAGGATCTAGTATTGGAGATTGATTATTGAGGATTGAAGATTGAGGATTGAGGATTGAGGATTGATGACTGAGGATTGAGGATTGAGGATTGAAGATCGAGTATTGAGGTTTGAAGATTGAGATTTGAGGATTGAGGATTGAGAATTGAGCATTGAGGATAGAGGATTGAAGATTGAGGATTGGGTATTGAGGATTGAAGAATGAGGATTGAGGATTGAGCATTGGGGATTGAGGATTGAAGATTGGTGGTAGAGTACTCAGGACTGAGGATTGAGGATTGAAGGTTTAGTATTCAGGATTCAGAATTGAGGTTTGAGGACTGAGGGTTGAGGATTGAGTACGAGGACTGACGGTTGAGGATTGAAGTTTGAGGATTGAGGATTGAGGATTGAGGATTGAGGATTGCGGATTGAGAATTGAAGATTGAGTATTGAGGATTGAAGATTGAGGAATGAGGATTGAGGACTGAGGATTGAGGATTGAAGATTGAGAATCGGGGATTGCGGATTGAGTATTGAGGATTGAGAATTGAGGATTGAGGATTGAAGATTGAGTATTGAGGATTGAGGACTGTGGTTTGAGGATTGAAGATTGAGGATTAACGATTGAGGATTGGGGATTGAGGATCTAGGATTGGAGATTGATTATTTAGGATTGAAGATTGAGAATTGAGGATTGAGGTTTGAGAATTGAGAATTGAGGATGAGGGCTGAGGGTTGAGGATTGATGTTTGAGGAATGAGGATTGAGGATTGAGGATTGAGGATTGAGGATTGAGGATTGAGGATGAGTATTGAAGATTGAGTATTCATGACTGAGGATTGAGGATTGAGGATTGAGGGTTGGGGATTGAGTATTGAAGATTGAGGACTGATGATTGAGGATTGAGGATTGAGGATTGAGGATTGAGGATTGAGGATTGCGGATTGAAGATTGAGTATTGATGATTGAAGATTGAGGATGGAGGATTTAGGGTTGAGGTTTGAGGACGAGGACTGACGGTTGAGGTTTGAGGTTTGAGGATTGAGGATTGAGGATTGAGGACTGAGGATTGAGGATTGAGGATTGAGCATTGAGGATTGAAGATTGAGGACTGGGGATTGAGAATTCAAGATTGAGGATTAAGGATTGAGGATTGGGGATTGAGGATCTAGTATTGGAGATTGATTATTGAGGATTGAAGATTGAGGATTGAGGATTGAGGATTGATGACTGAGGATTGAGGATTGAGGATTGAAGATCGAGTATTGAGGTTTGAAGATTCAGGTTTGAGGATTGAGGATTGAGAATTGAGCATTGAGGATAGAGGATTGAAGATTGAGGATTGGGTATTGAGGATTGAAGAATGAGGATTGAGGATTGAGCATTGGGGATTGAGGATTGAAGATTGGTGGTAGAGTACTCAGGACTGAGGATTGAGGATTGAAGGTTTAGTATTCAGGATTCAGAATTGAGGTTTGAGGACTGAGGGTTGAGGATTGAATATTGAGTATTGAGGATTGAATATTGAGGATTGAGGATTGAGGATTGAGGATCGAGGATGAGGTCTGAGGGCTGAGGATTGAGGTTTGAGGACGGAGGACTGAGGGTTGAGGATTGAGGATTGAGGATGAGGGCTGAGGGTTGAGGATTGTGGTTTGAGGACTGAGGACTGAGGATTGAGGATTGAGAATTGAGGATTGAGGGTTGAGGATTGAAGATTGAGGATTGGGTATTCAGGATTGAAGAATGAGGATTGAGGATTGAGGGTTGAGGATTCAGGATTGAATATTGAGTATTGAGGATTGAAGTCTGACGATTGAGGATTGAGGATTGAGGATTGAGGATTGAGGATTGAGGATTGAGGATTGAGGATTGAGTATGAGTATTGAAGATTGAGTATTCATGACTGAGTATTGATGTTTGTGGATGGAAACTTGAAGATTGAAGAATGAGGATTGAGTATTGAAAACTGAGATTTCAGGGTATTCTATTGAGTATTGAGAATTGAGGATTGATGGTTGAGCATTGAGGATTGAAGGTTGAGGGTTGTGTGTTGAATATCGAGGATTGAAGATTGTGTATTGAGGATTGAAGATTGAGGACTGCGGATTGAGGATTCAGGATTGAGGGTTGAGGATTGAAGATTGATGATTGAGTATTGAGGATTGACGATTGAGGACTGAGTATTGAAGATTAAGTATTCATGACTGAGGATTGAGGATTGAGGATTGAGGGTTGAGCATTGTGGATCGAAGATTGAGTATTGATGATTGAAGATTGAGGTTTGAGGATTGAGGATTGAGGATGGAGGATGAAGGCTGAGGGTTGAGGATTGAGCTTTGAGTATTGAATACTAAGAATTCAGTATATTCTATTGAGTATTCAGAATTGAGGACTGATGGTTGAGTATTGAGGATTGAGGATTGAGGATTCAAGATTGAGGATTGAGGATTGAGAATTGAGTGTTGAGGGTTGTGTGATGAGAATTAATGTTTGTGGATGGAGACTTGATGATTGAAGATTGAGGATTGAGTATTGAAAACTGAGAATTCAGGATATTCCATCGAGTATTGAGAATTGAGGATTGATGATTGAGTATTGAGGATTGGTGTTTGAGGGTTGTGTATTGAATATTGAGGATTGAGGATTGAGGATTGAGGATTGAGGATTGAGGATTGAGGATTGAAGATTGAGTATTGATGATTGAAGATTGAGGATTGAGGATTGAGTATTGAGGGTTGAGGATTGAGGACAAGGACTGACGGTTGAGGATTGAGGTTTGAGTATTGAGGATTGAGGATTGAGGACTGAGTGTTGAGGATTGATTATTGAGCTTTGGGGATTGAAGATTGAGGACTGGGGATAGAGGATTGAATATTGAGGATTAATGATAGAGTATTGGGGATTGAGGATCTAGGATAGGAGATTGATTATTGAGGATTGAAGATTGAGGATTGAGGAATGAGGATTGAGAATTGAGTATGAGGACTGAGGGTTGAGGATTGAGGTTTGAGGAATGAGGATTGAGGATTGAGGATTCAGGATTGAGGATTGAGGATTGAGTATTGAAGATTGAGGATTGATGACTGAGGATTGAGGATTGAGGATTGATGATTGAGGATCGAGGATTGAAGGTTGAGTATGGAGGATTGAAGATTGAGGATTGAGGATTGAGGATTGAAGATTGAGGATTGCGGATTGAAGATTGAGTATTGATGATTGAAGATTGAGGATGGAGGATTTAGGGTTGAGGTTTGAGGACGAGGACTGACGGTTGAGGTTTGAGGTTTGAGGATTGAGGATTGAGGATTGAGGACTGAGGATTGAGGATTGAGGATTGAGCATTGAGGATTGAAGATTGAGGACTGGGGATTGAGAATTCAAGATTGAGGATTAAGGATTGAGGATTGGGGATTGAGGATCTAGTATTGGAGATTGATTATTGAGGATTGAAGATTGAGGATTGAGGATTGAGGATTGATGACTGAGGATTGAGGATTGAGGATTGAAGATCGAGTATTGAGGTTTGAAGATTGAGGTTTGAGGATTGAGGATTGAGAATTGAGCATTGAGGATAGAGGATTGAAGATTGAGGATTGGGTATTGTGGATTGAAGAATGAGGATTGAGGATTGAGCATTGGGGATTGAGGATTGAAGATTGGTGGTAGAGTACTCAGGACTGAGGATTAAGGATTGAAGGTTTAGTATTCAGGATTCAGAATTGAGGTTTGAGGACTGAGGATTGAGGATTGAATATTGAGTATTGAGGATTGAATATTGAGGATTGAGGATTGAGGATTGAGAATCGAGGATGAGGTCTGAGGGCTGAGGATTGAGGTTTGAGGACGGAGGACTGAGGGTTGAGGATTGAGGATTGAGGATGAGGGCTGAGAGTTGAGGATTGTGGTTTGAGGACTGAGGACTGAGGATTGAGGATTGAGAATTGAGGATTGAGGATTGAGGATTGAAGATTGAGGATTGGGTATTCAGGATTGAAGAATGAGGATTGAGGATTGAGGGTTGAGGATTCAGGATTGAATATTGAGTATTGAGGATTGAAGTCTGACGATTGAGGATTGAGGATTGAGGATTGAGGATTGAGGATTGAGGATTGAGGATTGAGGATTGAGGATGAGTATTGAAGATTGAGTATTCATGACTGAGGATTGAGGATTGAGGATTGAGGATTGAGGATTGAGGATTGAAGATTGAGGACTGAGTGTTGAGGATTGAGTGATGAGTATTGATGTTTGTGGATGGAAACTTGAAGATTGAAGAATGAGGATTGAGTATTGAAAACTGAGATTTCAGGGTATTCTATTGAGTATTGAGAATTGAGGATTGATGGTTGAGCATTGAGGATTGAAGGTTGAGGGTTGTGTGTTGAATATTGAGGATTGAAGATTGTGTATTGAGGATTGAAGATTGAGGACTGCGGATTGAGGATTCAGGATTGAGGGTTGAGGATTGAAGATTGATGATTGAGTATTGAGGATTGAGGATTGAGGACTGAGTATTGAAGATTAAGTATTCATGGCTGAGGATTGAGGATTGAGGATTGAGGGTTGAGCATTGTGGATCGAAGATTGAGTATTGATGATTGAAGATTGAGGTTTGAGGATTGAGGATTGAGGATGGAGGATGAAGGCTGAGGGTTGAGGATTGAGCTTTGAGTATTGAATACTAAGAATTCAGTATATTCTATTGAGTATTCAGAATTGAGGACTGATGGTTGAGTATTGAGGATTGAGGATTGAGGATTGAGGATTGAGTATTGAAGATTGAGGATTGATGACTGAAGATTGAGGATTGAGGATTGAGGATTGAGGATTGAGGCTTGAGTGTTGAAGATTGAGGATTGGTGATTGAGGATTGAGGATTGAGGATTGAGGATTCAAGATTGAGGATTGAGGATTGAGAATTGAGTGTTGAGGGTTGAGTGATGAGAATTAATGTTTGTGGATGGAGACTTGATGATTGAAGATTGAGGATTGAGTATTGAAAACTGAGAATTCAGGATATTCCATTGAGTATTGAGAATTGAGGATTGATGATTGAGTATTGAGGATTGGTGTTTGAGGGTTGTGTATTGAATATTGAGGATTGAGGATTGAGGATTGAGGATTGAGGATTGAGGATTGAGGATTGAAGATTGAGTATTGATGATTGAAGATTGAGGATTGAGGATTGAGTATTGAGGGTTGAGGATTGAGGACAAGGACTGACGGTTGAGGATTGATGTTTGAGTATTGAGGATTGAGGATTGAGGACTGAGGATTGAGGATTGAGGACTGAGTATTGAGGATTGATTATTGAGCTTTGGGGATTGAAGATTGAGGACTGGGGATAGAGGATTGAATATTGAGGATTAATGATAGAGTATTGGGGATTGAGGATCTAGGATAGGAGATTGATTATTGAGGATTGAAGATTGAGGATTGAGGAATGAGGATTGAGAATTGAGTATGAGGACTGAGGGTTGAGGATTGAGGTTTGAGGAATGAGGATTGAGGATTGAGGATTCAGGATTGAGGATTGAGGATTGAGAATTGAAGATTGAGGATTGATGACTGAGGATTGAGGATTGAGGATTGATGATTGAGGATCGAGGATTGAAGGTTGAGTATGGCGGATTGAAGATTGAGGATTGAGGATTGAGGATTGAAGATTGAGGACTGAGTGTTGAGGGTTGAGTGATGAGAATTGATGTCTGTGGATTGAGATTTGAAGATTGAAGATTGGGGATTGAGTATTGAAAACTGTGAATTGAGGATACTCTATTGAGGATTGAGGATTGACAATCGATTGTTGCGGACTGTGGGATGAAGATTGAGCATTCAGGATTGAGGATTCGGGATTGAGGTATGAGGCCTGACGATTGAGGGTTGAGGATTGAGGATTGAGTATTGACACTTGAGGATAGAGGATAGACGATGGAGGATTGAAGAGAGAGGACCGAGGGTTGAGGAATGCGTGTTGAGAATTGATGTTTGAGGATTGAGATTTGATTATTGAATATTGTGGATTGAGTATTGAATCATGAGAATTCAGGATATTCTATTGAGTATTGAGAATTGCGGATTGATGGTTGAGTATTGAGAATTGATGGTAGATGGGTGTGTGTTGAATATTGAGGATTGAGGATTGAAGATTGAGGATTGAGAATTCAGGATTGAAGATTGAGTATTGATGATTGAAGATTGAGGATTGAGGGTTGAGGGTTGAGGATTGAGTACGAGGACTGACGGTTGAGGATTGAAGTTTGAGGATTGAGGATTGAGGATTGAGGATTGAGGATTGCGGATTGAGAATTGAAGATTGAGTATTGAGGATTGAAGATTGAGGAATGAGGATTGAGGGTTGAGGATTGAGGATTGAAGATTGGGGATCGGGGATTGAGGATTGAGTATTGAGGATTGAGAATTGAGGATTGAGGATTGAAGATTGAGTATAGAGGATTGAGGACTGTGGTTTGAGGATTGAAGATTGAGGATTAACGATTGAGGTTTGGGGATTGAGGATCTAGGATTGGAGATTGATTATTGAGGATTGAAGATTGAGAATTGAGGATTGAGGTTTGAGAATTGTGAATTGAGGATGAGGACTGAGGGTTGAGGTTTGATGTTTGAGGAATGAGGATTGAGGATTGAGGATTGAGGATTGAGGATTGAGGATTGAGGATGAGTATTGAAGATTGAGTATTCATGACTGAGGATTGAGGATTGAGGATTGAGGGTTGAGGACTGAGTATTGAAGATTGAGGACTGATGATTGAGGATTGAGGATTGAGTATTGAGGATTGAGGATTGAGTGTTGAAGATTGAGTATTGATGATTGAGGATTGAGGATTGAGGATAGAGGTTTGAGGATTGAGGATTGAAGATTGAGGATTGAGGATTGAGGATTGAGTGTTGAGGGTTGAGTGATGAGAATTGATGTTTGTGGATGGAGACTTGAAGATTGAAGATTGAGGATTGAGTATTGAAGGCTGAGAATTCAGGATATTCTATTGAGAATTGAGGATTGATGATTGAGTATTGAGTATTGATGTTTGAGGGTTGTGTATTGAATATTGAGGATTGAGGATTGAGTATTGAGGATTGAGGATTGAGGATTGAAGATTGTGTATTGATGACTGAAGATTGAGGATTGAGGATTGGGGGTTGAGGATTGAGGACGAGGACTGACGGTTGAGGGTTGAGGTTTGAGTATTGAGGATTGAGAATTGAGGACTGAGGATTGGGGATTGAGGACTGAGGATTGAGGATTGATTATTGAGCTTTGGGGATTGAAGATTGTGGACTGGGGATAGAGGATTGAATATAGAGGATTAAGGATAGAGTATTGTGGATTGAGGATCTAGGATAGGAGATTGATTATTGAGGATTGAGATTGAGGATTGAGGAGTGAGGATAGAGAATTGAGAATTGAGGATGAGGATTGAGGTTTGAGGACTGAGGATTGAGGATTGAGGATTGAGGATTGAGGATCGAAGACTGAGGATTGGGTATTGAGGACTGAAGATTGAGGACTGATTATTGAGGATTGAGGATTGAGGATTGAGGATTGAGCATTGAGCATTGAGGATTGAGAATTGAGGATTGAGGATTGAAGATTGAGTGTTGACGATTGAAGATTGAGGATTGAGGATTGAGGATTGAAGAGAGAGAACTGAGTGTTGAGGATTGAGTATTGAGAATTGATGTTTGGGGATTGAGATTTGATTATTGAATATTGCGGATTGAGTATTGAACCATGAGTGTTCAGGATATTCTATTGAGTATTGAGAACTGAGGATTGATGGTTGAGTATTGTGGATTGATGGTTGAGGGTTGTGCGTTGAATATTGAGGATTGAGGATTGAGGATTGAGGATTGAGGATTGAGGATTGAGGATTGAAGATTGAGTATTGATGATTGAAGATTGAGGATGGAGGATTGAGGGTTGAGATTTGAGGACGAGGACTGACGGTTGAGGTTTGAGGTTTGAGGATTGAGGATTGAGGATTGAGGACTGAGGATCGAGGATTGAGGATTGAGCATCGAGGATTGAAGATTGAGGACTGGGGATTGAGAATTCAAGATTGAGGATTAAGGATTGAGGATTGGGGATTGAGGATCTAGTATTGGAGATTGATTATTGAGGATTGAAGATTGAGGATTCAGGATTGAGGATTGATGACTGAGGATTGAGGATTGAGGGTTGAAGATCGAGTATTGAAGATTGAAGATTGAGGTCTGAGGATTGAGGATTGAGAATTGAGCATTGAGGATAGAGGATTGAAGATTGAGGATTGGGTATTGAGGATTGAAGAATGAGGATTGAGGATTGAGCATTGGGGATTGAGGATTGAAAATTGATGGTAGAGTATTCAGGACTGAGGATTGAGGATTGAAGGTTTAGTATTCAGGATTCAGAATTGAGGTTTGAGGACTGAGGATTGAGGATTGAAGATTGAGTATTGAGGATTGAATATTGAGGATTGAGGATTGAGGATTGAGGATCGAGGATGAGGTCTGAGGGCTGAGGATTGAGGTTTGAGGACGGAGGACTGAGGGTTGAGGATTGAGGATTGAGGATGAGGGCTGAGGGTTGAGGATTGTGGTTTGAGGACTGAGGACTGAGGATTGAGGATTGAGAATTGAGGATTGAGGATTGAGGAATGAAGATTGAGGATTGGGTATTCAGGATTGAAGAATGAGGATTGAGGATTGAGGATTGAGGATCGAGGATGAGGGCTGAGGGTTAAGGACTGAGGTTTGAGGACTGAGGACTGAGGATTGAGGATTGAGAATTGAGGATTGAGGATTGAGGATTGAATATTGAGTATTGAGGATCGAAGATTGAGGATTGAGTATTGAGGATTGAGGATTGAAGAATGAGGATTGAGGATTGAGGCTTGACGATTGAGTATTGAGGATTGAAGATTGAGGATTGAGGATTGAGGATTGAGGATTGAGGATTGAGGATTGAGGATTGAGGATGGAAGATTGAGGATTTAGGATTGAGGATTGAGGATTGAGGATTGAGGATTGAGGATTGAGGATTGAAGATTGAGGATTGAGGATTGAGGATTGAGGATTGAGGATTGAAGATTGAGTGTTGAGGGTTGAAGGGTGAGGATTGAGGATTGAGGATTGAGCATGGAGGATGAGGGCTGAGGGTTGAGGATTGAGGTTTGAGTATTGAATCCTGAGAATTCAGGATATTCTATTGAGTATTGGGAATTGAGGATTGATGGTTGGGTATTGAGGATTGAGGATTGAGGATTGATGATTGAGTATTGAAGATTGAGGATTGATGATTGAGGATTGAGGATTAAGGATTAAGGATTGAGGATTGGGTATTGAAGATTGAGGATTGGGTATTGCGAATTGAACATTGAGGATTGAGGATTGAGGATTGAGGATTGAGGATTGAGGATTGAGGACTGAAGATTGAATATTGATGATTGAAGATTGAGGATTGAGGATTGTGTGTTGTGGATTGAGGACGAGGACTGAGGGTTGAGTATCGATGTTTGAGGTCTGAGGATTGAGGATTGAGGATTGAGAATTGAGGATTGAGGATTGAGGATTGAGGATTGAGTATTGAGGGTTGAGGATTGAAGATTGAGGACTGAGTGTTGAGGATTCAGTGATGAGTATTGATGTTTGTGGATGGAAACTTGAAGATTGAAGAATGAGGATTGAGTATTGAAAACTGAGATTTCAGGGTATTCTATTGAGTATTGAGAATTGAGGATTGATGGTTGAGTATTGAGGATTGAAGGTTGAGGGTTGTGTGTTGAATATTGAGGATTGAAGATTGTGTATTGAGGATTGAAGATTGAGGACTGCGGATTGAGGATTCAGGATTGAGGGTTGAGGATTGAAGATTGATGATTGAGTATTGAGGATTGAGGATTGATGACTGAGTATTGAAGATTAAGTATTCATGACTGAGGATTGAGGATTGAGGATTGAGGGTTGAGCATTGAGGATCGAATATTGAGTATTGATGATTGAAGGTTGAGGTTTGAGGATTGAGGATTGAGGATGGAGGATGAGGGCTGAGGGTTGAGGATTGAGGTTTGAGTATTGAATACTAAGAATTCAGTATATTCTATTGAGTATTCAGAATTGAGGACTGATGGTTGAGTATTGAGGATTGAGGATTGAGGATTGAGGATTGAGTATTGAACATTGAGGATTGATGATCGAAGATTGAGGATTGAGGATTGAGACTTGAGTGTTGAAGATTGAGGATTGGTGATTGAGGATTGAGGATTGAGGATTGAGGATTGAGGATTGAGGATTCAAGATTGAGGATTGAGGATTGAGGGTTGAGGATTGAGGATTGAGGATTGAAGTTTGAGGATTGGGGACGGAGTGTTGAGGGTTGAGTGACGAGAATTGATGTTTGTGAATAGAGATTTGAAGATTGCAGTTTGAGTATTGAGTATTGAAAACTGTGAATTGAGGATATTCTATTGAGGATTGAGGATTGACATCTGATTGTTGAGGACTGAGTGCTGAAGATTGAGGATTCAGGATTGAGGATTCAGAATTGAGGTTTGAGGACAGGGGATTGAGAATTGAAGATTGAATATTGAGGATGGAAGATTGAGGATTTAGGATTGAGAATTGAGGATTGAGGATGAGGGCTGAGGGTTGAGGATTGAGAATTGAGGATTGAGGATTGAGGATTGAATATTGTGTATTGAGGATCGAAGATTGAGGATTGAGTATTGAGGATTGAGGATTGAAGAATGAGGATTGAGGATTGAGGCTTGACGATTGAGTATTGAGGATTGAAGATTGAGGATTGAGGATTGAGGATTGAGGATTGAGGATTGAGGATTGAGGATTGAGGATTGAAGATTGAGTATTTAGGATTGAGGATTGAGGATTGAGGATGAGGACTGAGGGTTGAGGATTGAGGTTTGATGACTGAGGATTGAGGATTGAGGATTGAGGATTGAGGATTGAGGATTGAGGATTGAATATTGAGTATTGAGGATTGAAGATTGAGGATTGAGTATTGAGGATTGAGGATTGAGGATTGAGGATTGAAGATTGAGGATTGGGGATTGAGGATTGACGATTGAGGACTGAGCGTTGAGGGCTGAGTGATGAGAATTGATGTTTGTGGATTGAGATTTGAAGATTGAAGAATGGGGATTGAGTATTGAAAACAGTGAATTGAGGATATTCTATTGAGGATTGAGTATTGACAATTGATTGTTGAGGACTGAGGGCTGAAGATTGAGGATTCAGGATTGAGGATTCGTGATTGAGGTTTGAGGACTGAGGATTGAGGGTTGAGGATTGAAAGTTGAGGATTGACGATTGAGGATTGAGGATTGAGGATGGAGGATTGAAGAGAGAGGACTGAGTGTTGAGGATTGAGTGTTGAGAATTGATGTTTGAGGATTGAGATTTGATTATTGAAAATTGTGGATTGAGTATTGAACCATGAGAATTCAGGATACTCTATTGAGTATTGAGAATTGAGAATTGATGGTTGAGTATTGAGGATTGATGGTTGAGGGTTGTGTGTTGAATATTGAGGATGGAGGATTGAGGATTGAGGATTGAGGATTGAGGATTGAAGATTGAGTATTGATGGTTGAAGATTGAGGATTGAGGATTGAGGATTGAGGATGGAGGATGAGGGCTGAGGGTTGAGGATTGAGGTTTGAGTATTGAATCCTGAGAATTCAGGATATTCTATTGAGTATTGGGAATTGAGGATTGATGGTTGGGTATTGAGGATTGAGGATTCAGGATTGACGATTGAGTATTGAAGATTGAGGATTGATGATTGAGGATTGAGGATTCAGGATTAAGGATTGAGGATTGAGTATTGAAGATTGAGGATTGGGTATTGCGGATTGAACATTGAGGATTGAGGATTGAGGATTGAGGATTGAGGATTGAGGACTGAAGATTGAATATTGATGATTGAAGATTGAGGATTGAGGATTGTGTGTTGTGGATTGAGGACGAGGACTGAGGGTTGAGTATTGATGTTTGAGGTCTGAGGATTGAGGATTGAGGATTGAGAATTGAGGATTGAGGATTGAGGATTGAAGATTGAGGACTGGGTGTTGAGGATTGAAGAATGAGGATTGAGGATTGAGGATTGAGGATTGAGGGTTGAAGATTGAGTATTGAGGATTGAAGATTGAGGATTGAGGATTGAGGATTGAGGATTGAGTGTTGAGGATTGAGGATTGAAGATTGAGTATTGAGGATTGAAGATTGAGGATTGAGGATTGAGGATTGAGGATTGAGGATTGAAGATTGAGGATTGGGGACTGAGCGTTGAGGGTTGAGTGATGAGAATAGATGATTGTGGATAGAGATTTGAAGATTGCAGATTGAGTATTGAGTATTGAAAGCTTTGAATTGATGATATTCTATTGAGGATTGAGGATTGACAGCTGATTGTTGAGGACTGAGGGCTGAAGATTGAGGATTCAGGATTGAGGATTCAGGATTGAGGTTTGAGGATTGAGGATTGATGATTGAGGATTGTGGATTGAGAATTGAGGATTGAGGATTGAGGACTGAAGATTGAGGATTGGGTATTGAGGATTGAAGAATGAGGATTGAGGATTGAGGACTGAGGATTGAGGATTGAAGTTTGAGTATTGAGGATTGAAGTTTGAGGATTGAGGATTGAGTATTCAAGATTGAGTATTTGGCACTGAGGGTTGAAGATTGAGGATTGACTATTGAGGATTGAGGATTGAGGATTGAGGATTGAGGATTGAAGATTGAGGATAGGGTATTGAGGATTGAAGAATGAGGATTGAGGATTGAGGATTGAGGATTGAGGATTGAAGATTGAGTATTGAGGATGGAAGATTGACAATTGAGGATTGAGGATTGAGGATTGAGGGTTGGGGATTGAGGATTGAGGTTTGAAGATTGAGTATTGGGGATTGAAGGTTGAGGATTGAGTATTGAGGATTGAGGATTGAGGATTGAGGATTGAAGATTGAGTATTGAGGATTGTAGATTAAGATTGAGGATTGAGGATTGAGGATTGAGGGTTGAGGATTGAAGATTGAGGACTGGGGACTGAGCATTGAGGGTTGAGTGATGAGAATTGATGTTTGTGGATAGAGATCTGAAGATTGCAGGTTGAGTATTGAGTATTGAAAACTGTGAATTGAGGACATTCTATTGAGGATTGAGGATCGACACCTGATTGTTGAGGACCCAGGGCTGAAGATTGAGGATTCAGGATTGAGGATTCAGGACTGAGGTTTGAGGACTGAGGATTGAGGATTGAGGATTGAGGATTGAGGATTGAGGATTGAAGACTGAGGATAGGGTATTGAGGATTGAACGTTGCGGATTGAGGGTTGAGGATTGAGTATTGAGGATTGAGGAATGAAGATTGATGATTGGGGACGGAGTGTTGACGGTTGAGTGATGAGAATTGATGTTTGTGAATAGAGATTTGAAGATTGCAGGTTGAGTATTGAGTATTGAAAACTGTGAATTGATGATATTCTATTGAGGATTGAGGATTGAGGATTGATGATTGAGGATGAGGGCTGAGGGTTGAGGATTGAGGTTTGAGGACTGAGGACTGAGGAATGAGAATTGAGAATTGAGAATTGAGGATTCAGGATTGAGAATTCAGAATTAAGGTTTGAGGACTGAGGATTGAAGATTGAGTATTGAGGATTGAAGATTGAGGATTGGGTATTGAGGATTGAAGAATGAGGATTGAGGATTGAGGATTGAGGATTGAGGATTGAGGATTGATGATTGAGTATTGAGGATTGAAGACTGACGATTGAGGATTGAGGATTGAGGATTGAGGATTGAGGATTGAAGATTGAGTATTCAGGATTGAAGATTGAGGATTGAGGATCGAGGCTTGAGGATTGAGGATTGAGGATTGAAGATTGAGGATTGGGGATTGAGGATTGAGGATTGAGGATTTTAGGAATGAGGATTGAGTATTGAAGATTGAGGACTGAGGACTGAGGATTGAGTATTGAGGATTGAGGACTGAAGATTGAGAACTGAGTGTCGATGGTTGAGTGATGAGAATTGATGTTTGTGGAAGGAGACATGAAGATTGAAGATTGAGGATTGAGGATTGAGGGTTGAGAATTGAGTATTGAAGATTGAGTATTGATGATTGAAGATTCAGGATTGAGGATTGAGGGTTGAGGATTGAGGACGAGGACTGACGGTTGAGGATTGAAGATTGAGGATTGAGGATTGAGGATTGAGGATTGAGGATTGAGAATTGAAGATTGAGTATTGAGGATTGAAGATTGAGGAATGAGGATTGAGGATTGAGGATTGAGGATTGAGGATCTAGGATTGGAGATTGATTATTGAGGATTGAAGACTGAGAATTGAGGATATTGTATTGAGGATTGAGGATTGACAATTGATTGTTGCGGACTGAGGTATGAAGATTGAGCATTCAGGATAGAGGATTCGGAATTGAGGTTTGAGGACTGAGGATTGAGGGTTGAGGGTTGAGGATTGAGGATTGACGCTTGAGGATAGAGGATTGAGGATGGAGGATTGAAGACAGAGGACCGAGTGTTGAGGATTGAGTGTTGAGAATTGATGTTTGAGGTTTGAGATATGATTATTGAATATTGTGGATTGAGTATTGAATCATGAGAATTCAGGATATTCTATTGAGTATTGAGGATTGAGGATTGATTGTTGAGCATTGAGAATCGAAGATTGAGTATTGATGATTGAAGATTGAGGTTTGAGGATTGAGGTTTGAGGATGGACGATGAGGGCTGAGGGTTGAGGATTGAGGTTTGAGTATTGAATACTAAGAATTCAGTATATTCTATTGAGTATTCAGAATTGAGGACTGATGGTTGAGTATTGAGGATTGAGGATTGAGGATTGAGGATTGAGTATTGAACATTGAGGATTGATGATCGAAGATTGAGGATTGAGGATTGAGACTTGAGTGTTGAAGATTGAGGATTGGTGATTGAGGATTGAGGATTGAGGATTGAGGATTGAGGATTGAGGATTCAAGATTGAGGATTGAGGATTGAGGGTTGAGGATTGAGGATTGAGGATTGAAGTTTGAGGATTGGGGACGGAGTGTTGAGGGTTGAGTGATGAGAATTGATGTTTGTGAATAGAGATTTGAAGATTGCAGTTTGAGTATTGAGTATTGAAAACTGTGAATTGAGGATATTCTATTGAGGATTGAGGATTGACATCTGATTGTTGAGGACTGAGTGCTGAAGATTGAGGATTCAGGATTGAGGATTCAGAATTGAGGTTTGAGGACAGGGGATTGAGGATTGAAGATTGAATATTGAGGATGGAAGATTGAGGATTTAGGATTGAGAATTGAGGATTGAGGATGAGGGCTGAGGGTTGAGGATTGAGAATTGAGGATTGAGGATTGAGGATTGAATATTGTGTATTGAGGATCGAAGATTGAGGATTGAGTATTGAGGATTGAGGATTGAAGAATGAGGATTGAGGATTGAGGCTTGACGATTGAGTATTGAGGATTGAATATTGAGGATAGAGGATTGAGGATTGAGGATTGAGGATTGAGGATTGAGGATTGAGGATTGAAGATTGAGTATTTAGGATTGAGGATTGAGGATTGAGGATGAGGACTGAGGGTTGAGGATTGAGGTTTGATGACTGAGGATTGAGGATTGAGGATTGAGGATTGAGGATTGAGGATTGAGGATTGAATATTGAGTATTGAGGATTGAAGATTGAGGATTGAGTATTGAGGATTGAGGATTGAGGATTGAGGATTGAAGATTGAGGATTGGGGATTGAGGATTGACGATTGAGGACTGAGCGTTGAGGGCTGAGTGATGAGAATTGATGTTTGTGGATTGAGATTTGAAGATTGAAGAATGGGGATTGAGTATTGAAAACAGTGAATTGAGGATATTCTATTGAGGATTGAGTATTGACAATTGATTGTTGAGGACTGAGGGCTGAAGATTGAGGATTCAGGATTGAGGATTCGTGATTGAGGTTTGAGGACTGAGGATTGAGGGTTGAGGATTGAAAGTTGAGGATTGACGATTGAGGATTGAGGATTGAGGATGGAGGATTGAAGAGAGAGGACTGAGTGTTGAGGATTGAGTGTTGAGAATTGATGTTTGAGGATTGAGATTTGATTATTGAAAATTGTGGATTGAGTATTCAACCATGAGAATTCAGGATACTCTATTGAGTATTGAGAATTGAGGATTGATGGTTGAGTATTGAGGATTGATGGTTGAGGGTTGTGTGTTGAATATTGAGGATGGAGGATTGAGGATTGAGGATTGAGGATTGAGGATTGAAGATTGAGTATTGATGGTTGAAGATTGAGGATTGAGGATTGAGGATTGAGGATGGAGGATGAGGGCTGAGGGTTGAGGATTGAGGTTTGAGTATTGAATCCTGAGAATTCAGGATATTCTATTGAGTATTGGGAATTGAGGATTGATGGTTGGGTATTGAGGATTGAGGATTGAGGATTGACGATTGAGTATTGAAGATTGAGGATTGATGATTGAGGATTGAGGATTGAGGATTAAGGATTGAGGATTGAGTATTGAAGATTGAGGATTGGGTATTGCGGATTGAACATTGAGGATTGAGGATTGAGGATTGAGGATTGAGGATTGAGGACTGAAGATTGAATATTGATGATTGAAGATTGAGGATTGAGGATTGTGTGTTGTGGATTGAGGACGAGGACTGAGGGTTGAGTATTGATGTTTGAGGTCTGAGGATTGAGGATTGAGGATTGAGAATTGAGGATTGAGGATTGAGGATTGAAGATTGAGGACTGGGTGTTGAGGATTGAAGAATGAGGATTGAGGATTGAGGATTGAGGATTGAGGGTTGAAGATTGAGTATTGAGGATTGAAGATTGAGTATTGAGGATTGAGGACTGAGGATTGAGGATTGAAGTTTGAGTATTGAGGATTGAAGTTTGAGGATTGAGGATTGAGTATTCAAGATTGAGTATTTGGCACTGAGGGTTGAAGATTGAGGATTGACTATTGAGGATTGAGGATTGAGGATTGAGGATTGAGGATTGAAGATTGAGGATAGGGTATTGAGGATTGAAGAATGAGGATTGAGGATTGAGGATTGAGGATTGAGGATTGAAGATTGAGTATTGAGGATGGAAGATTGACAATTGAGGATTGAGGATTGAGGATTGAGGGTTGGGGATTGAGGATTGAGGTTTGAAGATTGAGTATTGGGGATTGAAGGTTGAGGATTGAGTATTGAGGATTGAGGATTGAGGATTGAGGATTGAAGATTGAGTATTGAGGATTGTAGATTAAGATTGAGGATTGAGGATTGAGGATTGAGGATTGAGGATTGAAGATTGAGGACTGGGGACTGAGCATTGAGGGTTGAGTGATGAGAATTGATGTTTGTGGATAGAGATCTGAAGATTGCAGGTTGAGTATTGAGTATTGAAAACTGTGAATTGAGGACATTCTATTGAGGATTGAGGATTGACACCTGATTGTTGAGGACCCAGGGCTGAAGATTGAGGATTCAGGATTGAGGATTCAGGACTGAGGTTTGAGGACTGAGGATTGAGGATTGAGGATTGAGGATTGAGGATTGAGGATTGAAGACTGAGGATATGGTATTGAGGATTGAACGTTGCGGATTGAGGGTTGAGGATTGAGTATTGAGGATTGAGGAATGAAGATTGATGATTGGGGACGGAGTGTTGACGGTTGAGTGATGAGAATTGATGTTTGTGAATAGAGATTTGAAGATTGCAGGTTGAGTATTGAGTATTGAAAACTGTGAATTGATGATATTCTATTGAGGATTGAGGATTGAGGATTGATGATTGAGGATGAGGGCTGAGGGTTGAGGATTGAGGTTTGAGGGTTGAGGATTGAGGATTGAATATTGAAGATTGAGGATTGGGGACTGAGTGTTGAGGGTTGAGTAATGAGAATTGATGACTGTGGATAGAGATTTGAAGATTGCAGATTGAGCATTGAGTATTGAAAACAGTGAATTGATGATATTCTATTGAGGATTGAGGATTGATAACTGATTGTTGAGGACTGAGGGCTGAAGACTGAGGATTCAGGATTGAGGATTCAGGGTTGAGGTTTGAGGACTGAGGATTGATGATTGAGTATTGTGGACTGAGGATTGAGAATTGAAGATTGAGTATTGAGGATTGAAGTCTGACGATTGAGGATTGAGGATAGAGGATTGAGGATTGAGGATTGAAGATTGAGTGTTGAGGGTTGAGTGATGAGAATTGATGTTTGTGGATGGAGACTTGAAGATTGAAGATTGAGGATTGAGTATTGAAGGCTGAGAATTCAGGATATTCTATTGAGAATTGAGAATTGAGGTTTGATGATTGAGTATTGAGTATTGATGTTTGAGGGTTGTGTATTGAATATTGGGGATTGAGGATTGAGTATTGAGGATTGAGGATTGAGGATTGAAGATTGTGTATTGATGATTGAAGATTGAGGATTGAGGATTGGGGGTTGAGGATTGAGGACGAGGACTGACGGTTGAGGGTTGAGGTTTGAGTATTGAGGATTGAGGATTGAGGACTGAGGATTGGGGATTGAGGACTGAGGATTGAGGATTGATTATTGAGCTTTGGGGATTGAAGATTGTGGACTGGGGATAGAGGATTGAATATAGAGGATTCAGGATAGAGTATTGTGGATTGAGGATCTAGGATAGGAGATTGATTATTGAGGATTGAGATTGAGGATTCAGGATTGAGGATTGAGAATTGAGAATTGAGGATGAGGATTGAGGTTTGAGGACTGAGGATTGAGGATTGAGGATTGAGGATTGAGGATTGAGGATCGAAGACTGAGGATTGGGTATTGAGGACTGAAGATTGAGGACTGATTATTCAGGATTGAGGATTGGGGATTGAGGATTGAGCATTGAGCATTGAGGATTGAGAGTTGAGGATTGAGGATTGAAGATTGAGTGTTGACGATTGAAGATTGAGGATTGAGGATTGAGGATTGAAGAGAGAGAACTGAGTGTTGAGGATTGAGTATTGAGAATTGATGTTTGGGGATTGAGATTTGATTATTGAATATTGCGGATTGAGTATTGAACCATGAGAATTCAGGATATTCTATTGAGTATTGAGAACTGAGGATTGATGGTTGAGTATTGAGGATTGATGGTTGAGGGTTGTGCGTTGAATATTGAGGATTGAGGATTGAGGATTGAGGATTGAGGATTGAGGATTGAGGATTGAAGATTGAGTATTGATGATTGAAGATTGAGGATGGAGGATTGAGGGTTGAGATTTGAGGACGAGGACTGACGGTTGAGGTTTGAGGTTTGAGGATTGAGGATTGAGGATTGAGGACTGAGTATCGAGGATTGAGGATTGAGCATCGAGGATTGAAGATTGAGGACTGGGGATTGAGAATTCAAGATTGAGGATTAAGGATTGAGGATTGGGGATTGAGGATCTCGTATTGGAGATTGATTATTGAGGATTGAAGATTGAGGATTCAGGATTGAGGATTGATGGCTGAGGATTGAGGATTGAGGGTTGAAGATCGAGTATTGAAGATTGAAGATTGAGGTCTGAGGATTGAGGATTGAGAATTGAGCATTGAGGATAGAGGATTGAAGATTGAGGATTGGGTATTGAGGATTGAAGAATGAGGATTGAGGATTGAGCATTGGGGATTGAGGATTGAAAATTGATGGTAGAGTATTCAGGACTGAGGATTGAGGATTGAAGGTTTAGTATTAAGGATTCAGAATTGAGGTTTGAGGACTGAGGATTGAGGATTGAAGATTGAGTATTGAGGATTGAATATTGAGGATTGAGGGTTGAGGATTGAGGATCGAGGATGAGGTCTGAGGGCTGAGGATTGAGGTTTGAGGACGGAGGACTGAGGGTTGAGGATTGAGGATTGAGGATGAGGGCTGAGGGTTGAGGATTGTGGTTTGAGGACTGAGGACTGAGGATTTAGGATTGAGAAATGAGGATTGAGGATGAGGGCTGAGGGTTGAGGATTGAGGTTTGAGGACTGAGGACTGAGGATTGAGGATTGAGAATTGAGGATTGAGGATTGAGGATTGAATATTGAGTACTGAGGATCGAAGATTGAGGATTGAGTATTGAGGATTGAGGATTGAAGAATGAGGATTGAGGATTGAGGCTTGACGATTGAGTATTGAGGATTGAAGATTGAGGATTGAGGATTGAGGATTGAGGATTGAGGATTGAGGATTGAGGATTGAGTATTGAAGATTGAGGATTTAGGATTGATGATTGAGGATCGAGGATTGAAGGTTGAGTATGGAGGATTGAAGATTGAGGATTGAGGATTGAGGATTGAAGATTGAGGACTGAGTGTTGAGGGTTGAGTGATGAGAATTGATGTCTGTGGATTGAGATTTGAAGATTGAAGATTGGGGATTGAGTATTGAAAACTGTGAATTCAGGATACTCTATTGAGGATTGAGGATTGACAATCGATTGTTGCGGACTGTGGGATGAAGATTGAGCATTCAGGATTGAGGATTCGGAATTGAGGTATGAGGCCTGACGATTGAGGGTTGAGGATTGAGGATTGAGGATTGACGCTTGAGGATTGAGGATTGAGGATGGAGGATTGAAGAGAGAGGACTGAGTGTTGAGGATTGAGTGTTGAGAAATGATGTTTGAGAATTGAGATTTGATTATTGAATATTGTGGATTGAGTATTGAGTCATGAGAATTCAGGGTATTCTATTGAGTATTGAGAATTGAGGATTGATGCTTGGGGGTTGTGTGTTGAATATTGAGGATTGAGGATTGAGGACTGAGGATTGAAGACTGAGGATTGTAGATTGAGTATTGATGATTGAAGATTGAGGATTGAGGATTGAGGGTTGAGGATTGAGGACGAGGTCTGACGGTTCAGGATTGATGATTGAGCATTGAGGATTGAAGATTGAGGACTCGGGATTGAGGATTGAAGATTGAGGATTAAGGATTGAGTATTGAGGATTGAGGATTGAGGATTGAGGATTGAGTATTGAAGATTGAGTATTCATGACTGAGGATTGAGGATTGAGGATTGAGGATTGAGGATTGAGGATTGAAGATTGAGGACTGAGTGTTGAGGATTGAGTGATGAGTATTGATGTTTGTGGATGGAAACTTGAAGATTGAAGAATGAGGATTGAGTATTGAAAACTGTGATTTCAGGGTATTCTATTGAGTATTGAGAATTGAGGATTGATGGTTGAGTATTGAGGATTGAAGGTTGAGGGTTGTGTGTTGAATATTGAGGATTGAAGATTGTGTATTGAGGATTGAAGATTGAGGACTGCGGATTGAGGATTCAGGATTGAGGGTTGAGGATTGAAGATTGAAGATTGAGTATTGAGGATTGAGGATTGAGGACTGAGTATTGAAGATTAAGTATTCATGACTGAGGATTGAGGATTGAGGATTGAGGGTTGAGCATTGAGGATCGAAGATTGAGTATTGATGATTGAAGATTGAGGTTTGAGGATTGAGGATTGAGGATGGAGGATGAGGGCTGAGGGTTGAGGATTGAGGTTTGAGTATTGAAAACTGAGAATTCAGAATATTCCATTGAGTATTGAGAATTGAGGATTGAGGACTGAGGATTGAGGATTGATTATTGAGCTTTGGGGATTGAAGATTGAGGACTGGGGATAGAGGATTGAATATTGAGGATTAATGATAGAGTATTGGGGATTGAGGATCTAGGATAGGAGATTGATTATTGAGGATTGAAGATTGAGGATTGAGGAATGAGGATTGAGAATTGAGTATGAGGACTCAGGGTTGAGGATTGAGGTTTGAGGAATGAGGATTGAGGATTGAGGATTCAGGATTGAGGATTGAGGATTGAGTATTGAAGATTGAGGATTGATGACTGAGGATTGAGGATTGAGGATTGATGATTGAGGATCGAGGATTGAAGGTTGAGTATGGAGGATTGAAGATTGAGGATTGAGCATTGAGGATTGAAGATTGAGGACTGAGTGTTGAGGGTTGAGTGATGAGAATTGATGTCTGTGGATTGAGATTTGAAGATTGAAGATTGGGGATTGAGTATTGAAAACTGTGAATTGAGGATACTCTATTGAGGATTGAGGATTGACAATCGATTGTTGCGGACTGTGGGATGAAGATTGAGCATTCAGGATTGAGGATTCGGAATTGAGGTATGAGGCCTGACGATTGAGGGTTGAGGATTGAGGATTGAGTATTGACACTTGAGGATAGAGGATAGACGATGGAGGATTGAAGAGAGAGGACCGAGTGTTGAGGAATGCGTGTTGAGAATTGATGTTTGAGGATTGAGATTTGATTATTGAATATTGTGGATTGAGTATTGAATCATGAGAATTCAGGATATTCTATTGAGTATTGAGAATTGCGGATTGATGGTTGAGTATTGAGAATTGATGGTAGATGGGTGTGTGTTGAATATTGAGGATTGAGGATTGAGGATTGAGGATTGAGGAATGAAGATTGAGGATTGGGGACTGAGTGTTGAGGGTTGAGTGATGAGAATTGATGTTTGTGGATGGAGATTTGAAGATTGAAGATTGAGGATTGAGTATTGAAAACTGAGAATTCAGGATATCCTATTGAGTATTGAGAATTGAGGATTGATGTTTGAGCATTGAGGATAGATGGTTGAGGGTTGTGTGTTGAATATGGAGGATTGAGGATTTTAGGATTGAGGATTGAGTATTGAAGACTGAGGACTGAGGACTGAGGATTGAGGATTGAGGATTGACGCTTGAGGATTGAGGATTGAGGATGGAGGATTGAAGAGAGAGGACTGAGTGTTGAGGATTGAGTGTTGAGAAATGATGTTTGAGGATTGAGATTTGATTATTGAATATTGTGGATTGAGTATTGAGTCATGAGAATTCAGGGTATTCTATTGAGTATTGAGGATTGAGGATTGATGGTTGGGGGTTGTGTGTTGAATATTGAGGATTGAGGATTGAGGACTGAGGATTGAAGACTGAGGATTGAAGATTGAGTATTGATGATTGAAGATTGAGGATTGAGGATTGAGGGTTGAGGATTGAGGACGAGGTCTGACGGTTCAGGATTGATGATTGAGCATTGAGGATTGAAGATTGAGGACTCGGGATTGAGGATTGAAGATTGAGGATTAAGGATTGAGTATTGAGGATTGAGGATTGAGCATTGAGGATTGAGTATTGAAGATTGAGTATTCATGACTGAGGATTGAGGATTGAGGATTGAGGATTGAGGATTGAGGATTGAAGATTGAGGACTGAGTGTTGAGGATTGAGGATTGAGGATTGAGGATTGAAGATTGGGGATTGAGTATTGAAAACTGTGAATTGAGGATACTCTATTGAGGATTGAGGATTGACAATCGATTGTTGCGGACTGTGGGATGAAGATTGAGCATTCAGGATTGAGGATTCGGAATTGAGGTATGAGGCCTGACGATTGAGGGTTGAGGATTGAGGATTGAGTATTGACACTTGAGGATAGAGGATAGACGATGGAGGATTGAAGAGAGAGGACCGAGTGTTGAGGAATGCGTGTTGAGAATTGATGTTTGAGGATTGAGATTTGATTATTGAATATTGTGGATTGAGTATTGAATCATGAGAATTCAGGATATTCTATTGAGTATTGAGAATTGCGGATTGATGGTTGAGTATTGAGAATTGATGGTAGATGGGTGTGTGTTGAATATTGAGGATTGAGGATTGAGGATTGAGGATTGAGGAATGAAGATTGAGGATTGGGGACTGAGTGTTGAGGGTTGAGTGATGAGAATTGATGTTTGTGGATGGAGATTTGAAGATTGAAGATTGAGGATTGAGTATTGAAAACTGAGAATTCAGGATATCCTATTGAGTATTGAGAATTGAGGATTGATGTTTGAGCATTGAGGATAGATGGTTGAGGGTTGTGTGTTGAATATGGAGGATTGAGGATTTTAGGATTGAGGATTGAGTATTGAAGACTGAGGACTGAGGACTGAGGATTGAGGATTGAGGATTGACGCTTGAGGATTGAGGATTGAGGATGGAGGATTGAAGAGAGAGGACTGAGTGTTGAGGATTGAGTGTTGAGAAATGATGTTTGAGGATTGAGATTTGATTATTGAATATTGTGGATTGAGTATTGAGTCATGAGAATTCAGGGTATTCTATTGAGTATTGAGGATTGAGGATTGATGGTTGGGGGTTGTGTGTTGAATATTGAGGATTGAGGATTGAGGACTGAGGATTGAAGACTGAGGATTGAAGACTGAGGATTGAAGATTGAGTATTGATGATTGAAGATTGAGGATTGAGGATTGAGGGTTGAGGATTGAGGACGAGGTCTGGCGGTTCAGGATTGATGATTGAGCATTGAGGATTGAAGATTGAGGACTCGGGATTGAGGATTGAAGATTGAGGATTAAGGATTGAGTATTGAGGATTGAGGATTGAGGATTGAGGATTGAGTATTGAAGATTGAGTATTCATGACTGAGGATTGAGGATTGAGGATTGAGGATTGAGGATTGAAGATTGAGGACTGAGTGTTGAGGATTGAGTGATGAGTATTGATGTTTGTGGATGGAAACTTGAAGATTGAAGAGTGAGGATTGAGTATTGAAAACTGTGATTTCAGGGTATTCTATTGAGTATTGAGAATTGAGGATTGATGGTTGAGTATTGAGGATTGAAGGTTGAGGGTTGTGTGTTGAATATTGAGGATTGAAGATTGTGTATTGAGGATTGAAGATTGAGGACTGCGGATTGAGGATTCAGTATTGAGTGTTGAGGATTGAAGATTGAAGATTGAGTATTGAGGATTGAGGATTGAGGACTGAGTATTGAAGATTAAGTATTCATGACTGAGGATTGAGGATTGAGGATTGAGGGTTGAGCATTGAGGATCGAAGATTGAGTATTGATGATTGAAGATTGAGGTTTGAGGATTGAGGATTGAGGATGGAGGATGAGGGCTGAGGGTTGAGGATTGAGGTTTGAGTATTGACTACTAAGAATTCAGTATATTCTATTGAGTATACAGAATTGAGGACTGATGGTTGAGTATTGAGGATTGAGGATTGAGGATTGAGGATTGAGTATTGAAGATTGAGGATTGATGATTGAAGATTGAGGATTGAGGATTGAGGATTGAGGATTGAGGCTTGAGTGTTGAAGATTGAGGATTGGTGATTGAGGATTGAGGATTGAGGATTGAATATTGAGGATTCAAGATTGAGGATTGAGGATTGAGGGTTGAGGATTGAGGATTGAGGATTGAAGTTTGAGGATTGGGGACGGAGCGTTGAGGGTTGAGTGATGAGAATTGATGTTTGTGAATAGAGATTTGAAGATTGCAGATTGAGTATTGAGTATTGAAAACTGTGAATTGATGATATTCTATTGACGATTGAGGATTGAGGATTGATGATTGAGGATGAGGGCTCAGGGTTGAGGATTGAGGTTTGAGGACTGAGGACTGAGGAATGAGGATTGAGAATTGAGGATTGAGGATTGAGGATTGAAGATTGAGGATTGGGTATTGAGGATTGAAGAATGAGGATTGAGGATTGAGGATTGAGGGTTGAGGATTGAGGATTGAGGATTGATGATTGAGGATTGAAGATTGAGTATTGAGGATGGAAGATTGACGATTGAGGATTGAGGATTGAGGGTTGAGGATTGAGGATTGAGGATTGAGGATTGAGGATTGAGGATTGAAGATTGAGTATTGAGGATTGAAAATTAAGATTGAGGATTGAGGATTGAGGATTGACAATTGAAGATTGAGGATTGGGGACTGAGTATTGAGGGTTGAGTGATGAGAATTGGTGTTTGTGTATAGAGATCTGAAGATTGCAGATTGACTATTGAGTATTGAAAACTGTGAATTGAGGACGTTCTATTGAGGATTGAGGATTGACAACTGATTGTTGAGGACTCAGGGCTGAAGATTGAGGATTCAGGATTGAGGATTCAGGATTGAGGTTTGAGGACTGAGGATTGAGGATTGAGGATTGAGGATTGAGGATTGAGGATTGATGATTGAGGATTGAAGTCTGAGAATTGGGTATTGAGGATTGGACGTTGAGGACTGAGGGTTGAGGATTGAGGATTGAGGATGGAGGATGAGGGCTGAGGGTTGAGGATTGAGGTTTGAGTATTGAATCCTGAGAATTCAGGATATTCTATTGAGTATTGGGAATTGAGGATTGATGGTTGGGTATTGAGGATTGAGGATTGAGGATTGAGGATTGACGATTGAGTATTGAAGATTGAGGGTTGATGATTGAAGATTGAGGATTGATGATTAAGGATTGAGGATTGAGTATTGAAGATTGAGGATTGGGTATTGCGGATTGAACATTGAGGATTGAGGATTGAGAATTGAGGATTGATGGATGAGTATTGAGGATTGGAGATTGAGGAGTGAGGATTGAGGATTCAAGATGGAGGATTGAGGATTTGGGGTTGAAGATTGAGGATTGAGGATTGAAGATTGAAGATTGAGGGTTGAGGATTGAGGATTGAGGGTTGAGGATTGAGGATTGAAGATTGAGAATTGAGAATTGAGGATTGAACATTGAGGACTGAGTGTTGAGGGTTGAGTGATTAGAATTGATGTTTGTGGATAGAGATTTGAAGATTGCAGATTGAGCATTGAGTATTGAAAACAGTGAATTGAGGATATTCTGTTGAGGATTCAGGATTGACAAATGATTGTTGAGGACTGAGGGCTGAAGATTGATGATTCAGGTTTGAGGATTCGGGATTCAGGTTTGAGGGCTGAGTATTGATGTTTGAAGTCTGAGGATCGAGGATTGAGGATTGAGAATTGAGGATTGAGGATTTGGGATTGAAGACTGAGGATTGGTTGTTGAGGATTGGAGAATGAGGATTGAGGACTTAAGATTGAAGATTGAGGATTGAAGATTGAGTATTGAGGATTGAAGATTGAGGATTGAGGATTGAGGATTGAGGATTGAGGATTGAGGATTGAGGATTGAAGATTGAGCATTGAGGATTGAAGATTGAGGATTGAGGATTGAGGATCGAGGATTGAGGATTGAAGATTGAGGATTGAGGATTGAGGATTGGGTATTGAGGATTGAAGAATGAGGATTGAGGATTGAGGATTGAGGATTGAGGGTTGAAGATTGAGTATTGAGTATTGAAGACTGTGAATTGAGGATATTCTATTGATGGTTGAGGACTCAGGGCTGAAGATTGAGGATTCAGGATTGTGAATTTTGGATTGAGGTTTGAGGACTGAGGATTGAGGATTGAGGATTGAGGATTGAGGATTGTGGGTTGAGGATTGAGGATTGAAGATTGATGATTGGGTATTGAGGATTGAACATTAAGGATTGAGGATTGAGGATTGAGGATTGAGGATTGAGGATTGAGGATTGAGGATTGAGGATTGAGGATTGAAGACTGATTATTGATGATTGAATATTGAGGATTGAGGACGAGGACTGACGGTTGAGGATTGAGGTATGAGGATTGAGGATTGAGGATTGAGGACTGAGGATTGAGGTTTGAGGATTGAGGACTGAGGATTGAGGATCGAATGTTGAGTATTGAGGATTGAAGATTGAGGATTGAGGATTGAGGATTGAGGATGGAGGATGAGCACTGAGGGTTGAGGATTGAGGTTTGAGGAATGATGTTTGAGGATTGAGAATTGAGGATTGAGGATTGAGGATTGAGGATTGAGTATTGAAGATTGAGGATTAATGACTGAGGATTGAGGATTGAGGATTGATGATTGAGGATTGAGGATTGACGATTGAGTATGGAGGATTGAATATTGATGATTGAGGATTGAGGATTGAAGATCGAGGACTGAGTGTTCAGAGTTGAGTGATGAGAATTGATGTCTGTGTATTGAGATTTGAAAATTGAAGATTGGGGATTGAGTATTGAAAACTGTGAATTGAGGATATTCTATTGAGGATTGAGATTTGACAATTGATTGTTGCGGACTGAGGGCTGAAGATTGAGCATTCAGGATTGAGGATTCGGAATTGAGATTTGAGGACTGAGGATTGAGGATTGATGGTTGAGTATTGAGAATTGATGGTTGATGGTTTTGTGTTGAATATTGAGGATTGAGGGTTGAGGATTGAGGATTGAGAATTGAGGATTGAAGATTGAGTATTGATGATAGAAGATTGAGTATTGAGGATTGAGGGTTGAGGACTGAGGATCGAAGATTGAGTATTGAGGATTGAAGGTTGAGGTTTGAGGATTGAGGATTGAGGGTGGAGGATGAGGGCTGAGGGTTGAGGATTGAGGTTTGAGTATTGAATACTGAGAATTCAGGATATTCTATTGAGTATTGAGAATTGAGGATTGATGGTTGAGTATTGAGGATTGAGGATTGAGGATTGAGGATTGAGTATTGAAAATTGAGGATTGATGATTGAGGATTGAGGATTGAGGATTGAGGATTGAGGATTGAGGATTGAGGATTGAGGATTGAAGATTGTGTATTGAGTATTGAGGATTCAGTATTGAGGAATGAAGATTGAGAATTGAGGATTGAGGATTGAACATTGAGGACTGAGTGTTGAGGGTTGGGTGATGAGAATTGATGTTTGTGGATAGAGGTTGGTAGGTTGCAGATTGAGTATTGAGTATTGAAAACTGTGAATTGAGGATATTCTATTGAGGATTGAGGATTGACTACTGATTGTTGAGGACTGCGAGCTGGAGATTGAGAATTCAGGATAGAGAATTCAGAATTAAGGTTTGAGGACTGAGGATTGAAGATTGAGTATTGAGGATTGAGGATTGAGGACTGAGGATTGAGGATTGAGGACTGAGGATTGGGGATTGAGGACTGAGGATTGAGGATTGATTATTGAGCTT
Source organism: Calliopsis andreniformis (assembly GCF_051401765.1). Lineage (NCBI taxonomy): Eukaryota > Metazoa > Arthropoda > Insecta > Hymenoptera > Andrenidae > Calliopsis > Calliopsis andreniformis. The sequence continues at coordinate 695,950 of NW_027480601.1, read as the reverse complement.
TGGGGATTGAAGATTGTGGACTGGGGATAGAGGATTGAATATAGAGGATTAAGGATAGAGTATTGTAGATTGAGGATCTAGGATAGGAGATTGATTATTGAGGATTGAGATTGAGGATTCAGGATTGAGGATTGAGAATTGAGAATTGAGGATGAGGATTGAGGTTTGAGGACTGAGGATTGAGGATTGAGGATTGAGGATTGAGGATTGAGGATGGAAGACTGAGGATTGGGTATTGAGGACTGAAGATTGAGGACTGATTATTGAGGATTGAGGATTGGGGATTGAGGATTGAGCATTGAGCATTGAGGATTGAGAATTGAGGATTGAGGATTGAAGATTGAGTGTTGACGATTGAAGATTGAGGATTGAGGATTGAGGATTGAAGAGAGAGAACTGAGTGTTGAGGATTGAGTATTGAGAATTGATGTTTGGGGATTGAGATTTGATTATTGAATATTGCGGATTGAGTATTGAACCATGAGAATTCAGGATATTCTATTGAGTATTGAGAACTGAGGATTGATGGTTGAGTATTGAGGATGGAGGATTGAGGGTTGACATTTGAGGACGAGGACTGACGGTTGAGGTTTGAGGTTTGAGGATTGAGGATTGAGGATTGAGGACTGAGGATCGAGGATTGAGGATTGAGCATCGAGGATTGAAGATTGAGGACTGGGGATTGAGAATTCAAGATTGAGGATTAAGGATTGAGGATTGGGGATTGAGGATCTAGTATTGGAGATTGATTATTGAGGATTGAAGATTGAGGATTCAGGATTGAGGATTGATGACTGAGGATTGAGGATTGAGGGTTGAAGATCGAGTATTGAAGATTGAAGATTGAGGTCTGAGGATTGAGGATTGAGAATTGAGCATTGAGGATAGAGGATTGAAGATTGAGGATTGGGTATTGAGGATTGAAGAATGAGGATTGAGGATTGAGCATTGGGGATTGAGGATTGAAAATTGATGGTAGGGTATTCAGGACTGAGGATTGAGGATTGAAGGTTTAGTATTCAGGATTCAGAATTGAGGGTTGAGGATTGAGGTTTGAGTATTGAATCCTGAGAATTCAGGATATTCTATTGAGTATTGGGAATTGAGGATTGATGGTTGGGTATTGAGGATTGAGGATTGAGGATTGAGGATTGAGGATTGAGGACTGAAGATTGAATATTGATGATTGAAGATTGAGGATTGAGGATTGTGTGTTGCGGATTGAGGACGAGGACTGAGGGTTGAGTATCGATGTTTGAGGTCTGAGGATTGAGGATTGAGGATTGAGAATTGAGGATTGAGGATTGAGGATTGAGGATTGAGTATTGAGGATTGAGGATTGAAGATTGAGGACTGAGTGTTGAGGATTGAGTGATGAGTATTGATGTTTGTGGATGGAAACTTGAAGATTGAAGAATGAGGATTGAGTATTGAAAACTGAGATTTCAGGGTATTCTATTGAGTATTGAGAATTGGGGATTGATGGTTGAGTATTGAGGATTGAAGGTTGAGGACTGCGGATTGAGGATTCAGGATTGAGGGTTGAGGATTGAAGATTGATGATTGAGTATTGAGGATTGAGGATTGAGGACTGAGTATTGAAGATTAAGTATTCATGACTGAGGATTGAGGATTGAGGATTGAGGGTTGAGCATTGAGGATCGAAGATTGAGTATTGATGATTGAAGATTGAGGTTTGAGGATTGAGGATTGAGGATGGAGGATGAGGGCTGAGGGTTGAGGATTGAGGTTTGAGTATTGACTACTAAGAATTCAGTATATTCTATTGAGTATTCAGAATTGAGGACTGATGGTTGAGTATTGAGGATTGAGGATTGAGGATTGAGGATTGAGTATTGAAGATTGAGGATTGATGATTGAAGATTGAGGATTGAGGATTGAGGATTGAGGATTGAGGCTTGAGTGTTGAAGATTGAGGATTGGTGATTGAGGATTGAGGATTGAGGATTGAATATTGAGGATTCAAGATTGAGGATTGAGGATTGAGGGTTGAGGATTGAGGATTGAGGATTGAAGTTTGAGGATTGGGGACGGAGTGTTGAGGGTTGAGTGATGAGAATTGATGTTTGTGAATAGAGATTTGAAGATTGCAGATTGAGTATTGAGTATTGAAAACTGTGAATTGATGATATTCTATTGACGATTGAGGATTGAGGATTGATGATTGAGGATGAGGGCTCAGGGTTGAGGATTGAGGTTTGAGGACTGAGGACTGAGGAATGAGGATTGAGAATTGAGGATTGAGGATTGAGGATTGAAGATTGAGGATTGGGTATTGAGGATTGAAGAATGAGGATTGAGGATTGAGGATTGAGGGTTGAGGATTGAGGATTGAGGATTGATGATTGAGGATTGAAGATTGAGTATTGAGGATGGAAGATTGACGATTGAGGATTGAGGATTGAGGGTTGAGGACTGAGGATTGAGGATTGAGGATTGAGGATTGAAGATTGAGTATTGAGGATTGAAAATTAAGATTGAGGATTGAGGATTGAGGATTGACAATTGAAGATTGAGGATTGGGGACTGAGTATTGAGGGTTGAGTGATGAGAATTGGTGTTTGTGTATAGAGATCTGAAGATTGCAGATTGACTATTGAGTATTGAAAACTGTGAATTGAGGACGTTCTATTGAGGATTGAGGATTGACAACTGATTGTTGAGGACTCAGGGCTGAAGATTGAGGATTCAGGATTGAGGATTCAGGATTGAGGTTTGAGGACTGAGGATTGAGGATTGAGGATTGAGGATTGAGGATTGAGGATTGATGATTGAGGATTGAAGTCTGAGAATTGGGTATTGAGGATTGGACGTTGAGGATTGAGGGTTGAGGATTGAGGATTGAGGATTGAGGATTGTGGATTGAAGATTGAATATTAATGATTGAAGATTGAGGATTGAGGATTGAGGGTGGTGGATTGAGGACGAGGACTGAGGGTTGAGTATTGATGTTTGAAGTCTGAGGATTGAGGATTGAGGATTGAGAATTGAGGATTGAGGATTGAGGATTGAAGATTGAGGATTCGGTATTGAGGATTGAAGATTGAGGATTCAGGATTGAGGATTCAGGATTGAGGATTCAGGATTGAGGTTTGAGGACTGAGGATTGAGGATTGAGGATTGACGATTGAGTATTGAGGACTGAAGATTGAGGATTGAGGATTGAGGATTGAGGATTGAGGATTGAGGATTGAGGATTGAAGATTGAGGATTTAGGATTGAGGATTGAGGATTGAGGATTGAGGATGAGGGCTGAGGGTTGAGGATTGAGGTTTGAAGACTGAGGATTGAGGATTGAGGATTGAGGATTGAGGATTGAGGATGGAGGATTGAATATTGAGTATTGAGGATTGAAGATTGAGGATTGAGGATTGAGGATTGAGGATTGAGGATTGAAGATTGAGGATTGGGGATTGAGGATTGACGATTGAGGACTGAGCGTTGAGGGCTGAGTGATGAGAATTGATGTTTGTGGATTGAGATTTGAAGATTGAAGAATGGGGATTGAGTATTGAAAACAATGAATTGAGGATATTCTATTGATGATTGAGGATTGACAATTGATTGTTGAGGACTGGGGGCTGAAGATTGAGGATTCAGGATTGAGGATTCGTGATTGAGGTTTGAGGACTGAGGTTTGATGGTTGAGTATTGAAAGTTGAGGATTGACGATTGAGGATTGAGGTTTGAGGATTGAGGATTGAGGATGGACGATGAGGGCTGAGGGTTGAGGATTGAGGTTTGAGTATTGAATACTAAGAATTCAGTATATTCTATTGAGTATTCAGAATTGAGGACTGATGGTTGAGTATTGAGGATTGAGGATTGAGGATTGAGGATTGAGTATTGAAGATTGAGGATTGATGATTGAAGATTGAGGATTGAGGATTGAGGATTGAGGATTGAGGCTTGAGTGTTGAAGATTGAGGATTGGTGATTGAGGATTGAGGATTGAGGATTGAGGATTGAGGATTGAGGATTCAAGATTGAGGATTGAGGATTGAGGATTGAAGTTTGAGGATTGGGGACGGAGTGTTGAGGGTTGAGTGATGAGAATTGATGTTTGTGAATAGAGATTTGAAGATTGCAGTTTGAGTATTGAGTATTGAAAACTGTGAATTGAGGATATTCTATTGAGGATTGAGGATTGACATCTGATTGTTGAGGACTGAGTGCTGAAGGTTGAGGATTCAGGATTGAGGATTCAGAATTGAGGTTTGAGGACAGGGGATTGAGGATTGAAGATTGAGTATTGAGGATGGAAGATTGAGGATTTAGGATTGAGAATTGAGGATTGAGGATGAGGGCTGAGGGTTGAGGATTGAGAATTGAGGATTGAGGATTGAGGATTGAATATTGTGTATTGAGCATCGAAGATTGAGGATTGAGTATTGAGGATTGAGGATTGAAGAATGAGGATTGAGGATTGAGGCTTGACGATTGAGTATTGAGGATTGAAGATTGAGGATTGAGGATTGAGGATTGAGGATTGAGGATTGAGGATTGAGGATTGAGGATTGAAGATTGAGGATTTAGGATTGAGGATTGAGGATTGAGGATGAGGACTGAGGGTTGAGGATTGAGGTTTGATGACTGAGGATTGAGGATTGAGGATTGAGGATTGAGGATTGAGGATTGAGGATTGAATATTGAGTATTGAGGATTGAAGATTGAGGATTGAGTATTGAGGATTGAGGATTGAGGATTGAGGATTGAAGATTGAGGATTGGGGATTGAGGATTGACGATTGAGGACTGAGCGTTGAGGGCTGAGTGATGAGAATTGATGTTTGTGGATTGAGATTTGAAGATTGAAGAATGGGGATTGAGTATTGAAAACAGTGAATTGAGGATATTCTATTGAGGATTGAGGATTGACAATTGATTGTTGAGGACTGAGGGCTGAAGATTGAGGATTCAGGATTGAGGATTCGTGATTGAGGTTTGAGGATTGAGGATGGAGGATTGAAGAGAGAGGGCTGAGTGTTGAGGATTGAGTGTTGAGAATTGATGTTTGAGGATTGAGATTTGATTATTGAAAATTGTGGATTGAGTATTGAACCATGAGAATTCAGGATACTCTATTGAGTATTGAGAATTGAGGATTGATGGTTGAGTATTGAGGATTGATGGTTGAGGGTTGTGTGTGGAATATTGAGGATGGAGGATTGAGGATTGAGGATTGAGGATTGAGGATTGAAGATTGAGTATTGAGGGTTGAAGATTGAGGATTGAGTATTGAGGATTGAGGATGGAGGATGAGGGCTGAGGGTTGAGGATTGAGGTTTGAGTATTGAATCCTGAGAATTCAGGATATTCTATTGAGTATTGGGAATTGAGGATTGATGGTTGGGTATTGAGGATTGAGGATTGAGGATTGAGGATTGACGATTGAGTATTGAAGATTGAGGGTTGATGATTGAAGATTGAGGATTGATGATTAAGGATTGAGGATTGAGTATTGAAGATTGAGGATTGGGTATTGCGGATTGAACATTGAGGATTGAGGATTGAGAATTGAGGATTGATGGATGAGTATTGAGGATTGGAGATTGAGGAGTGAGGATTGAGGATTCAAGATGGAGGATTGAGGATTTGGGGTTGAAGATTGAGGATTGAGGATTGAAGATTGAAGATTGAGGGTTGAGGATTGAGGATTGAGGGTTGAGGATTGAGGATTGAAGATTGAGAATTGAGAATTGAGGATTGAACATTGAGGACTGAGTGTTGAGGGTTGAGTGATTAGAATTGATGTTTGTGGATAGAGATTTGAAGATTGCAGATTGAGCATTGAGTATTGAAAACAGTGAATTGAGGATATTCTGTTGAGGATTCAGGATTGACAAATGATTGTTGAGGACTGAGGGCTGAAGATTGATGATTCAGGTTTGAGGATTCGGGATTCAGGTTTGAGGGCTGAGTATTGATGTTTGAAGTCTGAGGATCGAGGATTGAGGATTGAGAATTGAGGATTGAGGATTTGGGATTGAAGACTGAGGATTGGTTGTTGAGGATTGGAGAATGAGGATTGAGGACTTAAGATTGAAGATTGAGGATTGAAGATTGAGTATTGAGGATTGAAGATTGAGGATTGAAGAATGAGGATTGAGGATTGAGGATTGAGGATTGAGGGTTGAAGATTGAGTATTGAGTATTGAAGACTGTGAATTGAGGATATTCTATTGATGGTTGAGGACTCAGGGCTGAAGATTGAGGATTCAGGATTGTGAATTTTGGATTGAGGTTTGAGGACTGAGGATTGAGGATTGAGGATTGAGGATTGAGGATTGTGGGTTGAGGATTGAGGATTGAAGATTGATGATTGGGTATTGAGGATTGAACATTAAGGATTGAGGATTGAGGATTGAGGATTGAGGATTGAGGATTGAGGATTGAGGATTGAGGATTGAGGATTGAAGACTGATTATTGATGATTGAATATTGAGGATTGAGGACGAGGACTGACGGTTGAGGATTGAGGTATGAGGATTGAGGATTGAGGATTGAGGACTGAGGATTGAGGTTTGAGGATTGAGGACTGAGGATTGAGGATCGAATGTTGAGTATTGAGGATTGAAGATTGAGGATTGAGGATTGAGGATTGAGGATGGAGGATGAGCACTGAGGGTTGAGGATTGAGGTTTGAGGAATGATGTTTGAGGATTGAGAATTGAGGATTGAGGATTGAGGATTGAGGATTGAGTATTGAAGATTGAGGATTAATGACTGAGGATTGAGGATTGAGGATTGATGATTGAGGATTGAGGATTGACGATTGAGTATGGAGGATTGAATATTGATGATTGAGGATTGAGGATTGAAGATCGAGGACTGAGTGTTCAGAGTTGAGTGATGAGAATTGATGTCTGTGTATTGAGATTTGAAAATTGAAGATTGGGGATTGAGTATTGAAAACTGTGAATTGAGGATATTCTATTGAGGATTGAGATTTGACAATTGATTGTTGCGGACTGAGGGCTGAAGATTGAGCATTCAGGATTGAGGATTCGGAATTGAGATTTGAGGACTGAGGATTGAGGATTGATGGTTGAGTATTGAGAATTGATGGTTGATGGTTTTGTGTTGAATATTGAGGATTGAGGGTTGAGGATTGAGGATTGAGAATTGAGGATTGAAGATTGAGTATTGATGATAGAAGATTGAGTATTGAGGATTGAGGGTTGAGGATTGAGGATCGAAGATTGAGTATTGAGGATTGAAGGTTGAGGTTTGAGGATTGAGGATTGAGGGTGGAGGATGAGGGCTGAGGGTTGAGGATTGAGGTTTGAGTATTGAATACTGAGAATTCAGGATATTCTATTGAGTATTGAGAATTGAGGATTGATGGTTGAGTATTGAGGATTGAGGATTGAGGATTGAGGATTGAGTATTGAAAATTGAGGATTGATGATTGAGGATTGAGGATTGAGGATTGAGGATTGAGGATTGAGGATTGAGGATTGAGGATTGAAGATTGTGTATTGAGTATTGAGGATTCAGTATTGAGGAATGAAGATTGAGAATTGAGGATTGAGGATTGAACATTGAGGACTGAGTGTTGAGGGTTGGGTGATGAGAATTGATGTTTGTGGATAGAGGTTGGTAGGTTGCAGATTGAGTATTGAGTATTGAAAACTGTGAATTGAGGATATTCTATTGAGGATTGAGGATTGACTACTGATTGTTGAGGACTGCGAGCTGAAGATTGAGAATTCAGGGTAGAGAATTCAGAATTAAGGTTTGAGGACTGAGGATTGAAGATTGAGTATTGAGGATTGAAGATTGAGGACTGAGGATTGAGGATTGAGGACTGAGGATGAGGGCTGAGCGTTGAGAATTGAGGATTGAGGATTGAGGACTGAAGAATGAGGATTGGGTATTGAGGATTGAAGAATGAGGATTGAGGATTGAGGATTGAGGATTGAGGATTGATGATTGAGTATTGAGGATTGAAGACTGACGATTGAGGATTGAGGATTCAGGATTGAGGATTGAGGATTGAAGATTGAGTATTCAGGATTGAAGATTGAGGATTGAGGATCGAGGCTTGAGGATTGAGGATTGAGGATTGAAGATTGAGGATTGGGGATTGAGGATTGAGGATTGAGGATTTTAGGATGGAGGATTGAGTATTGAAGATTGAGGACTGAGGACTGAGGATTGAGTATTGAGGATTGAGGACTGAAGATTCAGGACTGAGTGTTGATGGTTGAGTGATGAGAATTCATGTTTGTGGATGGAGACATGAAGATTGAAGATTGAGGCTTGAGGATTGAGGGTTGAGGATTGAGTATTGAAGATTGAGTATTGATGATTGAAGATTCAGGATTGAGGATTGAGGGTTGAGGATTGAGGACGAGGACGGACGGTTGAGGATTGAAGATTGAGGATTAAGGATTGAGGATTGAGGATTGAGGATTGAGGATTGAGGATTGAGGATTGAGGATTGAGGATTGAGGATTGAGGATCTAGGATTGGAGATTGATTATTGAGGATTGAAGATTGAGGACTGGGGATTGAGGATTGAGGATTGAGGATTGAAGATTGAGGGTTGTGGATTGAGGACGAGGACTGAGGGCTGAGTATTTATGTTTGAGGTCTGAGGATTGATGATTGAGGATTGAGAATTGAGGATTGAGGATTGAGGGTTGAAGATTGAGGATTGGGTATTGACGATTGTAGAATCAGGATTGAAGGTTGATTATTGAGGATTGAATATAGAGGATTGAGGGTTGAGTATTGAGGATTGAGAATGAGGGCTGAGTTTTGAGGATTGAGGTTTGCGGACTGAGGACTGAGGATTGAGTGTTGGGAATTGATGATTGAGGATTGAGGATTGAAGATTGAGGATTGGGTATTGAGGATTGAAGAATGAGGATTGAGGATTGAGGATTGAGGATTGAGGATTGACGATTGAGGACTGAGCGTTGAGGGCTGAGTGATGAGAATTCATGTTTGTGGATTGAGATTTGAAGATTGAAGAATGGGGATTGAGTATTGAAAACAGTGAATTGAGGATATTCTATTGAGGATTGAGGATTGACAATTGATTGTTGAGGACTGAGGGCTGAAGATTGAGGATTCAGGATTGAGGATTCAGGATTAAGGTTTGAGGACTGAGGATTGAGGATTGATGATTGAGTATCGAGGATTGAATGTTGAGGATTGAGGATGGAGGGTGAGGGCTGACGGTTGAGGGTTGGGGTTTGAGGACTGAGGACTGAGGATTGAGGATTGAGAATTGAGGATTGAGGACTGAGGATTGAAGATTGAGGATTGGGTATTGAGGATTGCAGAATGAGGATTGAGTATTGAGGATTGAAGATTGACAATCGAGGATTGAGAATTGAGGATTGAGGATTGAGGATTGAGGAGTGAAGATTGAGTATTGAGGATTGAAGGTTGAGGATTGTCGATTGAGGACTGAGGATTGAGGATTGACTATTGAGGATTGGGGACTGAGTGTTGAGGGTTGAGTGATGAGAATTGATGTTTGTGGACAGAGATTTGAACATTGCAGATTGAAAACTGAGTATTGAACACTGTGAATTGATGTTATTCTATTGAGGATTGAGGATAGACATCTGATTGTTGAGGACTGTGGGCTGAAGATTGAGGATTCAGGATTGAGGATACAGGATTGAGGTTTGAGGACCGAGGATTGAGGATTGAAGATTGAGGATTGACGATTGAAGATTGAGGATTGGGTAATGAGGATTGAACATTGAGGATTGAGGATTGAGTATTGAGGATTGAGGATTGAGGATCGAAGGTTGAATATTGATGAATGAAGATTGAGGATTGAGGATTGAGGGTTGTGGATTGAGGACGAGGACTGTGGCTTGAGCATTGATGCCTGAGGTCTGAGGAATGAGGATTGAGGATTGCGAACTGAGGATTGAGGATTGAGGATTGAAGATTGAGGATTGGGTATTGAGGATTGAAGAATGAGGATTGAACATTGAGTATTGAGGGTTGAGGATTGAACATTGAGTATTGATGATTGAAGATTGAGAATTGCGGATTGAGGATTGAGGATTAAGGATTGAAGATTGAGTATTGAGGATTGAAGATTGAGGATTGAGAATTGAGGATTGAGGATTGAGGATTGAAGATTGAGGTTTGAGGATTGAGGATTGAGGATTGAGGTTTGAGGATTGAAGATTGGATATTGATGATTGAAGATTGAGGATTGAGGATTGAGGTTTCTGGATTGAGGACGAGGACTGAGGGTTGCACATTGATGTTTGAGGTCTGAGGATTGAGGATTGAGGATTGAGGATTGAGGATTGAGGATTGAGGATTGAGGATTGAAGATTGAGGATTGAGGATTGAGGATTGAGTATTGAGGATGAGGTCTGAGGGCTGAGGTTTGAGGTTTGAGGACGGAGGACTGAGGGTTGAGGATTGAGGAATGAGGATGAGGGCTGAGGGTTGAGGATTGTGGTTTCGGGACTGAGGACTGAGGATTGAGGATTGAGGATTGAGGATTGAGGATTGAGAATTGAGCATTGAGAATTGAGAATGAGGACTGAGAGTTGAGGATTGAGGTTTGAGGAACGAGGATTGAGGATTGAGGATTGAGGAGTGAGGATTCACAATTGAGAATTGAAGATTGAGAATTGATGACTGAGGATTGAGGATTCAGGATTGAAGATTGAGTATTGAGGATTGAATATTGAGGGTTGAGGATTGAGGATTGAGAATTGAGCATTGAGGATTCAGGATTGAAGATTGAGGATTGGGTATTGAGGATTGAAGAATGAGGATTGAGTATTGAGCATTGAGGATTGAGGATTGAAGATTGATGGTAGAGTATTGAGGACTGAGGATTGAGGATTGAAGATTGAGTATTCAGGATTCAGAATTGAGGTTTGAGGACTGAGGATTGAGGATTGAAGATTGAGTATTGAGGATTGAAGATTGAGGATCGAGGATTGAGGATTGAGTATTGAGGATGAGGTCTGAGGGCTGAGGTTTGAGGTTTGAGGACGGAGGACTGAGGGTTGAGGATTGAGGAATGAGGATGAGTGCTGAGGGTTGAGGATTGTGGTTTGAGGACTGAGGACTGAGGATTGAGGATTGAGAATTGAGGATTGAGGATTGAGGATTGAAGATTGAGGATTGGGTATTGAGGATTGAAGAATGAGGATTGAGGATTGAGGATTGAGGATTGAGGATTCAGGATTGAAGATTGAGTATTGAGGACTGAAGACTGACGATTGAGGATTGAGAATTGAGGATTGACGATTGAGGATTGAAGATTGATTATTGAGGATTGAAAATTGAGGATTGAGGATTGAGGATTGACGATGAGGGCTGAGGGCGGAGGATTGAGGTTTGAGGACTGAGGACAGAGGATTGAGGATTGAGTATTGAGGATTGAAGATTGACAATCGAGGATTGAGAATTGAGGATTGAGTATTGAGGATTGAAAGTTGAGGATTGTCGATTCAGGACTGAGGATTGAGGATTGAATATTGAGGATTGGGGACTGAGTGTTGAGGGTTGAGTGATGAGAGTTGATGTTTGTGGTCAGAGATTTGAACATTGCAGATTGAAAACTGAGTATTGAACACTGTGAATTGATGATATTCTATTGAGGATTGAGGATTAACAACTGATTGTTGAGGACTGTGGGCTGAAGATTGAGGATTCAGGATTGAGGATACAGGATAGAGGTTTGAGGACAGAGGATTGAGGATTGAAGATTGAGGATTGGGTAATGAGGATTGAACATTGAGGATTGAGGATTGAGTATTGAGGATTGAGGATTGACGATTGAGGAATGAGGATTGAGGATTCAGGATTGAGGATTGAGTATTGAATATTGAGTATTGAGGATTGAAGGTTGAGTATTGAGGATTGAGGATTGAGGATTGAGGAATGAAGATTGAGGATTGGGGACTGAGTGTTGAGGGTTGAGTGATGAGAATTGATGTTTGTGGATAGAGAGTTGAAGATTGCAGATTGAGTATTGAGTATTGAAGACTGTGAATTGAGGATATTCTATTGATGGTTGAGGATTGACAACTGATTGTTGAGGACTCAGGGCTGAAGATTGAGGATTCAGGATTGTGAATTTTGGATTGAGGTTTGAGGACTGAGGACTGAGGATTGAGGATTGAGGATTGTGGGTTGAGGATTGAGGATTGAAGATTGATGATTGGGTATTGAGGATTGAACATTAAGGATTGAGGATTGAGGATTGAGGATTGAGGATAGTATTGAAGATTCAATATTGATGATTGAACATCGAGGATTGAGGATTGAGGGTTGTGGATTGAGGACGAGGACTGAGGGTTGAGGATTGAGATTTGAGGATTGAGTATTGAGGATTGAGAATTGAGGATTGAAGATTGAAGCTTGAGGATTGAGGATTGAGGATTGAAGATTGAGGACTGAGTGTTGATGGTTGAGTGATGAGAATTGGTGTTTGTGGATTGAGATTTGAAGATTGAAGAATTGGGATTGAGTATTGAAATCTGTGAATTGAGAATATTCTGTTGAGGATTGAGGATTGACAATTGATTTTTGAGGACTGAGTGCTGAAGATTGAGGATTCAGGGTTGAGGATTCGGGATTGAGGTTTGAGGACTGAGGATTGAGGGTTGAGAATTGAGGATTGAGGATTGACCCTTGAGGATTGAGGGTTGAGCATGGAGGATTGAGGATTGAGGATTGGAGATTGAGTATTGAGGATTGAGGATTGAAAATTGGGGATTGAGGATTGAGGATTGACGATTGAGGATTGGAAATTGAGGATTGGGGACGGAGTGTTGAGAGTTGAGTTATGAGAATTGATGTTTGTGGATTGAGATTTGAAGATTGCAGATTGAGTATTGGGTATTGAAAACTGTGAATTGATGATATTCTATTGAGGATTGAGGATTGACAACTGATTGTTGAGGACTGAGGGCTGAAGATTGAGGATTCAGGATTGAGGATTCAGGATTAAGGTTTGAGGACTGAGGATTGAGGATTGAGGATTGAGTATCGAGGATTGAATGTTGAGGATTGAGGATGGAGGATGAGGGCTGACGGTTGAGGATTGGGGTTTGAGGACTGATGACTGAGGATTGGGGATTGAGCATTGAGGATTGAATATTGAGGGTTGAGGATTGAGGATTGAGGATTGAGGATGAGGGCTGAGGGTTGAGGATTGAGGTTTGAGTATTGGAAACTGAGAATTCAGGATATTCTATTGAGTATTGAGAATTGAGGATTGATGGTTGAGTATTGAGGATTGAGGATTGAGGATTGAGGATTGAGTATTGAAGATTGAGGATTGATGATTAAGGATTGAGGATTGAGGATTGAGGATTGAGGATTGAGGCTTGAGTATTGAGGATTGAAGATTGAGGATTGAGGATTGAGGATTGAGGATTGAGGATTGAGGATTGAGGATTGAGGGTTGAAGATTGAGTATTGAGGATTGAAGATTGAGGATTGAGGATTGAGGATTGAGGATTGAGATTTGAATATTGAGGATTGGGGACTGAGGATTGAAGATTGAGGATTGAGGATTGAGTATTGAGGATTGAGGATTGAAGGTGGAGTATTGAGGATTGAAGATTGTGTATTGAGGTTTGAGGATTCAGGATTGAGGATTCAGGATTAAGGTTTGAGGACTGAGGATTGAGGATTGAGGATTGAGTATCGAGGATTGAATGTTGAGGATTGAGGATGGAGGATGAGGGCTGACGGTTTAGGATTGGGGTTTGAGGACTGATGACTGAGGATTGGGGATTGAGCATTGAGGATTGAATATTGAGGGTTGAGGATTGAGGATTGAGGATTGAGGATGAGGGCTGAGGGTTGAGGATTGAGGTTTGAGTATTGGAAACTGAGAATTCAGGATATTCTATTGAGTATTGAGAATTGAGGATTGATGGTTGAGTATTGAGTATTGAGGATTGAGGATTGAGGATTGAGTATTGAAGATTGAGGATTGATGATTGAGGATTGAGGATTGAGGATTGAGGATTGAGGATTGAGGATTGAGTATTGAGGATTGAAGATTGAGGATTGAGGATTGAGGATTGAGGATTGAGGATTGAGGATTGCGGATTGAGGGTTGAAGATTGAGTATTGAGGATTGAAGATTGAGGATTGAGGATTGAGGATTGAGGATTGAGATTTGAATATTGAGGATTGGGGACTGAGGATTGAAGATTGAGGATTGAGGATTGAGTATTGAGGATTGAGGATTGAAGGTGGAGTATTGAGGATTGAAGATTGTGTATTGAGGTTTGAGGATTGAGGATTGAGGATTAAGGATTGAGGATTGAAGATTGAGGATTGGGTATTGAGGATTGAAGAATGAGGATTGAGGATTGAGGATTGAGGATTGAGGATTGAAGATTGAGTATTGAGGATTGAAGATTGACGATTGAGGATTGAGGATTGAGGATTCAGGATTGAGGATTGAGTATTGAATATTGAGTATTGAGGATTGAAGGTTGACTATTGAGGATTAAGGATTGAGGATTGAGGAATGAAGATTGAGGATTGGGGACTGAGTGTTGAGGGTTGAGTGATGAGAATTGATGTTTGTGGATAGAGAGTTGAAGATTGCAGATTGAGTATTGAGTATTGAAGACTGTGAATTGAGGATATTCTATTGATGGTTGAGGATTGACAACTGATTGTTGAGGACTCAGGGCTGAAGATTGAGGATTCAGGATTGTGAATTTTGGATTGAGGTTTGAGGACTGAGGACTGCGGATTGAGGATTGAGGATTGTGGGTTGAGGATTGAGGATTGAAGATTGATGATTGGGTATTGAGGATTGAACATTAAGGATTGAGGATTGAGGATTGAGGATTGAGGATAGTATTGAAGATTCAATATTGATGATTGAACATCGAGGATTGAGGATTGAGGGTTGTGGATTGAGGACGAGGACTGAGGGTTGAGGATTGAGATTTGAGGATTGAGTATTGAGGATTGAGAATTGAGGATTGAAGATTGAAGCTTGAGGATTGAGGATTGAGGATTGAAGATTGAGGACTGAGTGTTGATGGTTGAGTGATGAGAATTGGTGTTTGTGGATTGAGATATGAAGATTGAAGAATTGGGATTGAGTATTGAAATCTGTGAATTGAGAATATTCTGTTGAGGATTGAGGATTGACAATTGATTTTTGAGGACTGAGTGCTGAAGATTGAGGATTCAGGGTTGAGGATTCGGGATTGAGGTTTGAGGACTGAGGATTGAGGGTTGAGAATTGAGGATTGAGGATTGACCCTTGAGGATTGAGGGTTGAGCATGGAGGATTGAGGATTGAGGATTGGAGATTGAGTATTGAGGATTGAGGATTGAAAATTGGGGATTGAGGATTGAGGATTGACGATTGAGGATTGGAAATTGAGGATTGGGGACGGAGTGTTGAGAGTTGAGTTATGAGAATTGATGTTTGTGGATTGAGATTTGAAGATTGCAGATTGAGTATTGAGTATTGAAAACTGTGAATTGATGATATTCTATTGAGGATTGAGGATTGACAACTGATTGTTGAGGACTGAGGGCTGAAGATTGAGGATTCAGGACTGAGGATTCAGGATTAAGGTTTGAGGACTGAGGATTGAGGATTGAGGATTGAGGATTGAGTATCGAGGATTGAATGTTGAGGATTGAGGATGGAGGATGAGGGCTGACGGTTGAGGATTGGGGTTTGAGGACTGATGACTGAGGATTGGGGATTGAGCATTGAGGATTGAATATTGAGGGTTGAGGATTGAGGATTGAGGATTGAGGATGAGGGCTGAGGGTTGAGGATTGAGGTTTGAGTATTGGAAACTGAGAATTCAGGATATTCTATTGAGTATTGAGAATTGAGGATTGATGGTTGAGTATTGAGGATTGAGGATTGAGGATTGAGGATTGAGTATTGAAGATTGAGGATTGATGATTAAGGATTGAGGATTGAGGATTGAGGATTGAGGATTGAGGCTTGAGTATTGAGGATTGAAGATTGAGGATTGAGGATTGAGGATTGAGGATTGAGGATTGAGGATTGAGGGTTGAAGATTGAGTATTGAGGATTGACGATTGAGGATTGAGGATTGAGGATTGAGGATTGAGATTTGAATATTGAGGATTGGGGACTGAGGATTGAAGATTGAGGATTGAGGATTGAGTATTGAGGATTGAGGATTGAAGGTGGAGTATTGAGGATTGAAGATTGTGTATTGAGGTTTGAGGATTCAGGATTGAGGATTCAGGATTAAGGTTTGAGGACTGAGGATTGAGGATTGAGGATTGAGTATCGAGGATTGAATGTTGAGGATTGAGGATGGAGGATGAGGGCTGACGGTTTAGGATTGGGGTTTGAGGACTGATGACTGAGGATTGGGGATTGAGCATTGAGGATTGAATATTGAGGGTTGAGGATTGAGGATTGAGGATTGAGGATGAGGGCTGAGGGTTGAGGATTGAGGTTTGAGTATTGGAAACTGAGAATTCAGGATATTCTATTGAGTATTGAGAATTGAGGATTGATGGTTGAGTATTGAGTATTGAGGATTGAGGATTGAGGATTGAGTATTGAAGATTGAGGATTGATGATTGAGGATTGAGGATTGAGGATTGAGGATTGAGGATTGAGGATTGAGTATTGAGGATTGAAGATTGAGGATTGAGGATTGAGGATTGAGGATTGAGGATTGAGGATTGAGGATTGAGGGTTGAAGATTGAGTATTGAGGATTGAAGATTGAGGATTGAGGATTGAGGATTGAGGATTGAGATTTGAATATTGAGGATTGGGGACTGAGGATTGAAGATTGAGGATTGAGGATTGAGTATTGAGGATTGAGGATTGAAGGTGGAGTATTGAGGATTGAAGATTGTGTATTGAGGTTTGAGGATTGAGGATTGAGGATTAAGGATTGAGGATTGAAGATTGAGGATTGGGTATTGAGGATTGAAGAATGAGGATTGAGGATTGAGGATTGAGGATTGAGGATGGAAGATTGAGTATTGAGGATTGAAGATTGACGATTGAGGATTGAGGATTGAGGATTCAGGATTGAGGATTGAGTATTGAATATTGAGTATTGAGGATTGAAGGTTGACTATTGAGGATTAAGGATTGAGGATTGAGGAATGAAGATTGAGGATTGGGGACAGAGTATTGAGGGTTGAGTGATGAGAATTGATGTTTGTGGATAGAGAGTTGAAGATTGCAGATTGAGTATTGAGTATTGAAGACTGTGAATTGAGGATATTCTATTGATGGTTGAGGATTGACAACTGATTGTTGAGGAATCAGGGCTGAAGATTGAGGATTCAGGATTGTGAATTTTGGATTGAGGTTGGAGGACTGAGGATTGAGGATTGAGGATTGAGGATTGTGGGTTGAGGATTGAGGATTGAAGATTAATGATTGGGTATTGAGGTTGAACGTTAAGGATTGAGGATTGAGGACTGAGGATTGAGGATAGTATTGAAGATTGAGTATTGATGATTGAAAATCGAGGATTGAGGATTGAGGGTTGTGGATTGAGGACGAGGACTGAGGGTTGAGTATTGATGTTTGAGGTCTGAGGATTGGGAATTGAGGATTGAGAATTGAGGATTGATGATATGGGATTGAAGATTGAGGATTGGGTGTTGAGGATTGAAGATTGAGGATTGAGGATTGAAAATTGAGTATTGAGGATTGAAGATTGAGGATTGAGGATCGAGGATTGAGGATTGAGGATTGAAGATTGAGGATTGAGGATTGAGTATTGAGGATTGAAGATTGAGCATTGAGGATTGAGGTTCGAGGATTGAGGATTGAATATTGAGTATTGAGGATTGAGGATTGAGGATTGAGGATTGTGGATTGAGGATTGAAGGTTGAATATTGATGATTGTAGATTGAGGATTGAGGATTGAGGATTGAGTATTGAGGATTGAGGATTGAAGATTGAGAATTGAGAATTGAGGATTGAACATTGAGGACTGTGTGTTGAGGGTTGAGTGATGATAATTGATGTTTGTGGATAGAGATTTGAAGATTGCAGATTGAGCATTGAGTATTGAAAGCAGTGAATTGAGGATATTCTATTGAGGATTGAGGTTTGACAAATGATTGTTGAGGACTGATGGCTGAAGATTGAGGATTCAGGATTGAGGATTCGGGATTGAGGTTTGAGGACTGAGGATTGAGGGTTGAGGATTGAGGATTGAGTGTTGACGCTTGAGGATTGAGGACTGAGAATGGAGGATTGAAGAGAGAGGACTGAGTGTCGAGGATTGAGTGTTGAAGATTGATGTTTGAGGATTGAGATTTGGTTATTGAATAATGTGGATTGAGTATTGAATCATGAGAATTCAGGATATTCTATTGAGTATTGAGAATTGAGGATTGATGGTTGAGTATTGAGGATCGATGGTTGAGGGTTGTGTGTTGAATACTGAGGATTGAGGATCGAGAATTGAGGATTGAAGATTGAGGATTGAAGACTGAGTATTGATGATTGAAGATTGATGACTGAGGATTGAGGGTTGAGGATTGAGGACTGAGGATTGAGGATTGATGATTGAACATTGAGGATTGAGGAATGAGGATTGAGGATTGAGGGTTGAGGATTGAGGATTGAAGACTGAATATTGATGATTGAAGATTGAGGATTGAGGGTTGTGGATTGAGGACGAGGACTGAGGGTTGAGCATTTATGTTTGAGGTCTGAGGATTGAGGATTGAGGATTGAGAATTCAGGATTGAGGATTGAGTGTTGAAGATTGAGGATTGGGTATTGAGGATTGAAGATTCAGGATTGAAGATTGAGTATTGAGGATTGAATATTGATGATTGAGTGTTGAGGATTGAGGTTTGAGAATGAGGGCTGAGGGTTGAGGATTGAGGTTTGAGGACTGAGGACGGAGGACTGAGGATTGAAGATTGAGGATTGAGGATTGAGGATTGAGGATTGAAGATTGAGTATTGAGGATTGGAGATAGAGGATTGAGGATTGATCATTTAGGATTGAGGATTGAGGATTGAGGATTGAAGGTTGAGTATTGAGGATTGAAGATTGAGGATTGAGGATTGAGCATTGAAGATTGAGGACTGAGTGTTGAGGGTTGAGTGATGAGAATTGATGTTTGTGTATTGAGGTTTGAGGATTGAGGATTGGGTATTGAGGATTGAAGAATGAGGATTGAGGATTGAGGATTGAGGATTGAGGATTGACGATTGAGGACTGAGCGTTGAGGGCTGAGTGATGAGAATTGATGTTTGTGGATTGAGATTTGAAGATTGAAGAATGGGGATTGAGTATTGAGGATTGAAGATTGACAATCGAGGATTGAGAATTGAGGATTGAGGATTGAGGATTGAGGAGTGAAGATTGAGTATTGAGGATTGAAGGTTGAGGATTGTCGATTGAGGACTGAGGATTGAGGATTGAATATTGAGGATTGGGGACTGAGTGTTGAGGGTTGAGTGATGAGAATTGATGTTTGTGGACAGAGATTTGAACATTGCAGATTGAAAACTGAGTATTGAACACTGTGAATTGATGTTATTCTATTGAGGATTGAGGATAGACATCTGATTGTTGAGGACTGTGGGCTGAAGATTGAGGGTTCAGGATTGAGGATACAGGATTGAGGTTTGAGGACAGAGGATTGAGGATTGAAGATTGAGGATTGAGGATTGAAGATTGAGGATTGGGTAATGAGGATTGAACATTGAGGATTGAGGATTGAGTATTGAGGATTGAGGATTGAGGATTGAGGATTGAGTATTGAGGATTGAAGATTGAGGATTGAGGATTGAGGATTGAAGATTGAGGATTGAGGATTGAGGGTTGAAGATTGAGTATTGAGGATTGAAGATTGAGGATTGAGGATTGAGGATTGAGGATTGAGAGTTGAATATTGAGGATTGGGGACTGAGGATTGAAGATTGAGGATTGAGGATTGAGTATTGAGGCTTGAGGATTGAAGGTTGAGTATTGAGGATTGAAGATTGTGTATTGAGGTTTGAGGATTGAGGATTGAGGATTAAGGATTGAGGATTGAAGATTGAGGATTGGGTACTGAGGATTGAAGAATGAGGATTTAGGATTGAGGATTGAGGATTGAGGATTGAAGATTGAGTATTGAGGATTGAAGATTGACGATTGAGGAATGAGGATTGAGGATTCAGGATTGAGGGTTGAGTATTGAATATTGAGTATTGAGGATTGAAGGTTGAGTATTGAGGATTGTGGATTGAGGATTGAGGAATGAAGATTGAGGATTGGGGACTGAGTGTTGAGGGTTGAGTGATGAGAATTGATGTTTGTGGATAGAGAGTTGAAGATTGCAGATTGAGTATTGAGTATTGAAGACTGTGAATTGAGGATATTCTATTGATGGTTGAGGATTGACAACTGATTGTTGAGGACTCAGGGCTGAAGATTGAGGGTTCAGGATTGTGAATTTTGGATTGAGGTTTGAGGACTGAGGACTGAGGATTGAGGATTGAGTATTGTGTGTTGAGGATTGAGGATTGAAGATTGATGATTGGGTATTGAGGATTGAACATTAAGGATTGAGGATTGAGGATTGAGGATTGAGGATAGTATTGAAGATTCAATATTGATGATTGAACATCGAGGATTGAGGATTGAGGATTGATGATTGAAGATTCAGGATTGGGGATTGAGGATTGACGATTGAGGATTGAGGATTGAGGTTTGAGGACTGAGGATTGAGGGTTGAGGATTGAGGATTGAGGATTGACGCTTGAGGATTGAGGATTGAGGATGGAGGATTGAAGAGAGAGGACTGAGTGTTGAGGATTGAGTGTTGAGGATTGATGTTTGAGGATTGAGATTTGATTATTGAAAATTGTGGATTGAGTATTGAACCATGAGAATTCAGGATACTCTATTGAGTATTGAGAATTGAGGATTGATGGTTGAGTATTGAGGATTGATGGTTGAGGGTTGTGTGTCGAATATTGAGGATGGAGGATTGAGGATTGAGGATTGAGGATTGAGGATTGAAGATTGAGTATTGAGGGTTGAAGATTGAGGATTGAGTATTGAGGATTGAGGATGGAGGATGAGGGCTGAGGGTTGAGGATTGAGGTTTGAGTATTGAATCCTGAGAATTCAGGATATTCTATTCAGTATTGGGAATTGAGGATTGATGGTTGGGTATTGAGGATTGAGGATTGAGGATTGAGGATTGACGATTGAGTATTGAAGATTGAGGGTTGATGATTGAAGATTGAGGATTGAGGATTAAGGATTGAGGATTGAGTATTGAAGATTGAGGATTGGGTATTGCGGATTGAACATTGAGGATTGAGGATTGAGAATTGAGGATTGATGGATGAGTATTGAGGATTGGAGATTGAGGAGTGAGGATTGAGGATTCAAGATGGAGGATTGAGGATTTGGGGTTGAAGATTGAGGATTGAGGATTGAAGATTGAAGATTGAGGGTTGAGGATTGAGGATTGAGGGTTGAGGATTGAGGATTGAAGATTGAGAATTGAGAATTGAGGATTGAACATTGAGGACTGAGTGTTGAGTGTTGAGTGATTAGAATTGATGTTTGTGGATAGAGATTTGAAGATTGCAGATTGAGCATTGAGTATTGAAAACAGTGAATTGAGGATATTCTGTTGAGGATTCAGGATTGACAAATGATTGTTGAGGACTGAGGGCTGAAGATTGATGATTCAGGTTTGAGGATTCGGGATTCAGGTTTGAGGGCTGAGTATTGATGTTTGAGGTCTGAGGATCGAGGATTGAGGATTGAGAATTGAGGATTGAGGATTTGGGATTGAAGACTGAGGATTGGTTGTTGAGGATTGGAGAATGAGGATTGAGGACTTAAGATTGAAGATTGAGGATTGAAGATTGAGTATTGAGGATTGAAGATTGAGGATTGAGGATTGAGGATTGAGGATTGAGGATTGAGGATTGAGGATTGAAGATTGAGCATTGAGGATTGAAGATTGAGGATTGAGGATTGAGGATCGAGGATTGAGGATTGAAGATTGAGGATTGAGGATTGAGGATTGGGTATTGAGGATTGAAGAATGAGGATTGAGGATTGAGGATTGAGGATTGAGGGTTGAAGATTGAGTATTGAGTATTGAAGACTGTGAATTGAGGATATTCTATTGATGGTTGAGGACTCAGGGCTGAAGATTGAGGATTCAGGATTGTGAATTTTGGATTGAGGTTTGAGGACTGAGGATTGAGGATTGAGGATTGAGGATTGAGGATTGTGGGTTGAGGATTGAGGATTGAAGATTGATGATTGGGTATTGAGGATTGAACATTAAGGATTGAGGATTGAGGATTGAGGATTGAGGATTGAGGATTGAGGATTGAGGATTGAGGATTGAGGATTGAAGACTGATTATTGATGATTGAATATTGAGGATTGAGGACGAGGACTGACGGTTGAGGATTGAGGATTGAGGATTGAGGATTGAGGATTGAGGATTGAAGATTGTGTATTGAGTATTGAGGATTCAGTATTGAGGAATGAAGATTGAGAATTGAGGATTGAGGATTGAACATTGAGGACTGAGTGTTGAGGGTTGGGTGATGAGAATTGATGTTTGTGGATAGAGGTTGGTAGGTTGCAGATTGAGTATTGAGTATTGAAAACTGTGAATTGAGGATATTCTATTGAGGATTGAGGATTGACTACTGATTGTTGAGGACTGCGAGCTGAAGATTGAGAATTCAGGATTGAGAATTCAGACTTAAGGTTTGAGGACTGAGGATTGAAGATTGAGTATTGAGGATTGAAGATTGAGGACTGAGGATTGAGGATTGAGGACTGAGGATGAGGGCTGAGCGTTGAGAATTGAGGATTGAGGATTGAGGACTGAAGAATGAGGATTGGGTATTGAGGATTGAAGAATGAGGATTGAGGATTGAGGATTGAGGATTGAGGATTGATGATTGAGTATTGAGGATTGAAGACTGACGATTGAGGATTGAGGATTGAGGATTGAGGATTGAGGATTGAAGATTGAGTATTCAGGATTGAAGATTGACGATTGAGGATCGAGGCTTGAGGATTGAGGATTGAGGATTGAAGATTGAGGATTGGGGATTGAGGATTGAGGATTGAGGATTTTAGGATTGAGGATTGAGTATTGAAGATTGAGGACTGAGGACTGAGGATTGAGTATTGAGGATTGAGGACTGAAGATTCAGGACTGAGTGTTGATGGTTGAGTGATGAGAATTGATGTTTGTGGACAGAGATTTGAACATTGCAGATTGAAAACTGAGTATTGAACACTGTGAATTGATGTTATTCTATTGAGGATTGAGGATAGACATCTGATTGTTGAGGACTGTGGGCTGAAGATTGAGGATTCAGGATTGAGGATACAGGATTGAGGTTTGAGGACCGAGGATTGAGGATTGAAGATTGAGGATTGACGATTGAA
This sequence comes from Calliopsis andreniformis, assembly GCF_051401765.1. Classification (NCBI taxonomy): domain Eukaryota; kingdom Metazoa; phylum Arthropoda; class Insecta; order Hymenoptera; family Andrenidae; genus Calliopsis; species Calliopsis andreniformis. Next base: position 672,520 of record NW_027480601.1, on the reverse strand, counting down.
GATTGAGGATTGGGTAATGAGGATTGAACATTGAGGATTGAGGATTGAGTATTGAGGATTGAGGATTGAGGATCGAAGGCTGAATATTGATGAATGAAGATTGAGGATTGAGGATTGAGGGTTGTGGATTGAGGACGAGGACTGTGGCTTGAGCATTGATGCCTGAGGTCTGAGGAATGAGGATTGAGGATTGCGAACTGAGGATTGAGGATTGAGGATTGAAGATTGAGGATTGGGTATTGAGGATTGAAGAATGAGGATTGAACATTGAGTATTGAGGGTTGAGGATTGAACATTGAGTATTGATGATTGAAGATTGAGAATTGCGGATTGAGGATTGAGGATTAAGGATTGAAGATTGAGTATTGAGGATTGAAGATTGAGGATTGAGAATTGAGGATTGAGGATTGAGGATTGAAGATTGAGGTTTGAGGATTGAGGATTGAGGATTGAGGTTTGAGGATTGAAGATTGGATATTGATGATTGAAGATTGAGGATTGAGGATTGAGGTTTCTGGATTGAGGACGAGGACTGAGGGTTGCACATTGATGTTTGAGGTCTGAGGATTGAGGATTGAGGATTGAGGATTGAGGATTGAGGATTGAGGATTGAGGATTGAAGATTGAGGATTGAGGATTGAGGATTGAGTATTGAGGATGAGGTCTGAGGGCTGAGGTTTGAGGTTTGAGGACGGAGGACTGAGGGTTGAGGATTGAGGAATGAGGATGAGGGCTGAGGGTTGAGGATTGTGGTTTCGGGACTGAGGACTGAGGATTGAGGATTGAGGATTGAGGATTGAGGATTGAGAATTGAGCATTGAGAATTGAGAATGAGGACTGAGAGTTGAGGATTGAGGTTTGAGGAACGAGGATTGAGGATTGAGGATTGAGGAGTGAGGATTCACAATTGAGAATTGAAGATTGAGAATTGATGACTGAGGATTGAGGATTCAGGATTGAAGATTGAGTATTGAGGATTGAATATTGAGGGTTGAGGATTGAGGATTGAGAATTGAGCATTGAGGATTCAGGATTGAAGATTGAGGATTGGGTATTGAGGATTGAAGAATGAGGATTGAGTATTGAGCATTGAGGATTGAGGATTGAAGATTGATGGTAGAGTATTGAGGACTGAGGATTGAGGATTGAAGATTGAGTATTCAGGATTCAGAATTGAGGTTTGAGGACTGAGGATTGAGGATTGAAGATTGAGTATTGAGGATTGAAGATTGAGGATCGAGGATTGAGGATTGAGTATTGAGGATGAGGTCTGAGGGCTGAGGTTTGAGGTTTGAGGACGGAGGACTGAGGGTTGAGGATTGAGGAATGAGGATGAGTGCTGAGGGTTGAGGATTGTGGTTTGAGGACTGAGGACTGAGGATTGAGGATTGAGAATTGAGGATTGAGGATTGAGGATTGAAGATTGAGGATTGGGTATTGAGAATTGAGGATTGAGTATTGAGGATTGAAAGTTGAGGATTGTCGATTCAGGACTGAGGATTGAGGATTGAATATTGAGGATTGGGGACTGAGTGTTGAGGGTTGAGTGATGAGAGTTGATGTTTGTGGTCAGAGATTTGAACATTGCAGATTGAAAACTGAGTATTGAACACTGTGAATTGATGATATTCTATTGAGGATTGAGGATTAACAACTGATTGTTGAGGACTGTGGGCTGAAGATTGAGGATTCAGGATTGAGGATTCAGGATAGAGGTTTGAGGACAGAGGATTGAGGATTGAAGATTGAGGATTGGGTAATGAGGATTGAACATTGAGGATTGAGGATTGAGTATTGAGGATTGAGGATTGACGATTGAGGAATGAGGATTGAGGATTCAGGATTGAGGATTGAGTATTGAATATTGAGTATTGAGGATTGAAGGTTGAGTATTGAGGATTGAGGATTGAGGATTGAGGAATGAAGATTGAGGATTGGGGACTGAGTGTTGAGGGTTGAGTGATGAGAATTGATGTTTGTGGATAGAGAGTTGAAGATTGCAGATTGAGTATTGAGTATTGAAGACTGTGAATTGAGGATATTCTATTGATGGTTGAGGATTGACAACTGATTGTTGAGGACTCAGGGCAGAAGATTGAGGATTCAGGATTGTGAATTTTGGATTGAGGTTTGAGGACTGAGGACTGAGGATTGAGGATTGAGGATTGTGGGTTGAGGATTGAGGATTGAAGATTGATGATTGGGTATTGAGGATTGAACATTAAGGATTGAGGATTGAGGATTGAGGATTGAGGATAGTATTGAAGATTCAATATTGATGATTGAACATCGAGGATTGAGGATTGAGGGTTGTGGATTGAGGACGAGGACTGAGGGTTGAGGATTGAGATTTGAGGATTGAGTATTGAGGATTGAGAATTGAGGATTGAAGATTGAAGCTTGAGGATTGAGGATTGAGGATTGAAGATTGAGGACTGAGTGTTGATGGTTGAGTGATGAGAATTGGTGTTTGTGGATTGAGATTTGAAGATTGAAGAATTGGGATTGAGTATTGAAATCTGTGAATTGAGAATATTCTGTTGAGGATTGAGGATTGACAATTGATTTTTGAGGACTGAGTGCTGAAGATTGAGGATTCAGGGTTGAGGATTCGGGATTGAGGTTTGAGGACTGAGGATTGAGGGTTGAGAATTGAGGATTGAGGATTGACCCTTGAGGATTGAGGGTTGAGCATGGAGGATTGAGGATTGAGGATTGGAGATTGAGTATTGAGGATTGAGGATTGAAAATTGGGGATTGAGGATTGAGGATTGACGATTGAGGATTGGAAATTGAGGATTGGGGACGGAGTGTTGAGAGTTGAGTTATGAGAATTGATGTTTGTGGATTGAGATTTGAAGATTGCAGATTGAGTATTGAGTATTGAAAACTGTGAATTGATGATATTCTATTGAGGATTGAGGATTGACAACTGATTGTTGAGGACTGAGGGCTGAAGATTGAGGATTCAGGATTGAGGATTCAGGATTAAGGTTTGAGGACTGAGGATTGAGGATTGAGGATTGAGGATTGAGTATCGAGGATTGAATGTTGAGGATTGAGGATGGAGGATGAGGGCTGACGGTTGAGGATTGGGGTTTGAGGACTGATGACTGAGGATTGGGGATTGAGCATTGAGGATTGAATATTGAGGGTTGAGGATTGAGGATTGAGGATTGAGGATGAGGGCTGAGGGTTGAGGATTGAGGTTTGAGTATTGGAAACTGAGAATTCAGGATATTCTATTGAGTATTGAGAATTGAGGATTGATGGTTGAGTATTGAGGATTGAGGATTGAGGATTGAGGATTGAGTATTGAAGATTGAGGATTGATGATTAAGGATTGAGGATTGAGGATTGAGGATTGAGGATTGAGGCTTGAGTATTGAGGATTGAAGATTGAGGATTGAGGATTGAGGATTGAGGATTGAGGATTGAGGATTGAGGGTTGAAGATTGAGTATTGAGGATTGACGATTGAGGATTGAGGATTGAGGATTGAGGATTGAGATTTGAATATTGAGGATTGGGGACTGAGGATTGAAGATTGAGGATTGAGGATTGAGTATTGAGGATTGAGGATTGAAGGTGGAGTATTGAGGATTGAAGATTGTGTATTGAGGTTTGAGGATTCAGGATTGAGGATTCAGGATTAAGGTTTGAGGACTGAGGATTGAGGATTGAGGATTGAGTATCGAGGATTGAATGTTGAGGATTGAGGATGGAGGATGAGGGCTGACGGTTTAGGATTGGGGTTTGAGGACTGATGACTGAGGATTGGGGATTGAGCATTGAAGATTGAATATTGAGGGTTGAGGATTGAGGATTGAGGATTGAGGATGAGGGCTGAGGGTTGAGGATTGAGGTTTGAGTATTGGAAACTGAGAATTCAGGATATTCTATTGAGTATTGAGAATTGAGGATTGATGGTTGAGTATTGAGTATTGAGGATTGAGGATTGAGGATTGAGTATTGAAGATTGAGGATTGATGATTGAGGATTGAGGATTGAGGATTGAGGATTGAGGATTGAGGATTGAGTATTGAGGATTGAAGATTGAGGATTGAGGATTGAGGATTGAGGATTGAGGATTGAGGATTGAGGATTGAGGGTTGAAGATTGAGTATTGAGGATTGAAGATTGAGGATTGAGGATTGAGGATTGAGGATTGAGATTTGAATATTGAGGATTGGGGACTGAGGATTGAAGATTGAGGATTGAGGATTGAGTATTGAGGATTGAGGATTGAAGGTGGAGTATTGAGGATTGAAGATTGTGTATTGAGGTTTGAGGATTGAGGATTGAGGATTAAGGATTGAGGATTGAAGATTGAGGATTGGGTATTGAGGATTGAAGAATGAGGATTGAGGATTGAGGATTGAGGATTGAGGATGGAAGATTGAGTATTGAGGATTGAAGATTGACGATTGAGGATTGAGGATTGAGGATTCAGGATTGAGGATTGAGTATTGAATATTGAGTATTGAGGATTGAAGGTTGACTATTGAGGATTAAGGATTGAGGATTGAGGAATGAAGATTGAGGATTGGGGACTGAGTATTGAGGGTTGAGTGATGAGAATTGATGTTTCTGGATAGAGAGTTGAAGATTGCAGATTGAGTATTGAGTATTGAAGACTGTGAATTGAGGATATTCTATTGATGGTTGAGGATTGACAACTGATTGTTGAGGAATCAGGGCTGAAGATTGAGGATTCAGGATTGTGAATTTTGGATTGAGGTTGGAGGACTGAGGATTGAGGATTGAGGATTGAGGATTGTGGGTTGAGGATTGAGGATTGAAGATTAATGATTGGGTATTGAGGTTGAACGTTAAGGATTGAGGATTGAGGACTGAGGATTGAGGATAGTATTGAAGATTGAGTATTGATGATTGAAAATCGAGGATTGAGGATTGAGGGTTGTGGATTGAGGACGAGGACTGAGGGTTGAGTATTGATGTTTGAGGTCTGAGGATTGGGAATTGAGGATTGAGAATTGAGGATTGATGATATGGGATTGAAGATTGAGGATTGGGTGTTGAGGATTGAAGATTGAGGATTGAGGATTGAAAATTGAGTATTGAGGATTGAAGATTGAGGATTGAGGATCGAGGATTGAGGATTGAGGATTGAAGATTGAGGATTGAGGATTGAGTATTGAGGATTGAAGATTGAGCATTGAGGATTGAGGTTCGAGGATTGAGGATTGAATATTGAGTATTGAGGATTGAGGATTGAGGATTGAGGATTGTGGATTGAGGATTGAAGGTTGAATATTGATGATTGTAGATTGAGGATTGAGGATTGAGGATTGAGTATTGAGGATTGAGGATTGAAGATTGAGAATTGAGAATTGAGGATTGAACATTGAGGACTGTGTGTTGAGGGTTGAGTGATGATAATTGATGTTTGTGGATAGAGATTTGAAGATTGCAGATTGAGCATTGAGTATTGAAAGCAGTGAATTGAGGATATTCTATTGAGGATTGAGGTTTGACAAATGATTGTTGAGGACTGATGGCTGAAGATTGAGGATTCAGGATTGAGGATTCGGGATTGAGGTTTGAGGACTGAGGATTGAGGGTTGAGGATTGAGGATTGAGTGTTGACGCTTGAGGATTGAGGACTGAGAATGGAGGATTGAAGAGAGAGGACTGAGTGTCGAGGATTGAGTGTTGAAGATTGATGTTTGAGGATTGAGATTTGGTTATTGAATAATGTGGATTGAGTATTGAATCATGAGAATTCAGGATATTCTATTGAGTATTGAGAATTGAGGATTGATGGTTGAGTATTGAGGATCGATGGTTGAGGGTTGTGTGTTGAATACTGAGGATTGAGGATCGAGAATTGAGGATTGAAGATTGAGGATTGAAGACTGAGTATTGATGATTGAAGATTGATGACTGAGGATTGAGGGTTGAGGATTGAGGACTGAGGATTGAGGATTGATGATTGAACATTGAGGATTGAGGAATGAGGATTGAGGATTGAGGGTTGAGGATTGAGGATTGAAGACTGAATATTGATGATTGAAGATTGAGGATTGAGGGTTGTGGATTGAGGACGAGGACTGAGGGTTGAGCATTTATGTTTGAGGTCTGAGGATTGAGGATTGAGGATTGAGAATTCAGGATTGAGGATTGAGTGTTGAAGATTGAGGATTGGGTATTGAGGATTGAAGAATCAGGATTGAAGATTGAGTATTGAGGATTGAATATTGATGATTGAGTGTTGAGGATTGAGGTTTGAGAATGAGGGCTGAGGGTTGAGGATTGAGGTTTGAGGACTGAGGACGGAGGACTGAGGATTGAAGATTGAGGATTGAGGATTGAGGATTGAGGATTGAAGATTGAGTATTGAGGATTGGAGATAGAGGATTGAGGATTGATCATTTAGGATTGAGGATTGAGGATTGAGGATTGAAGGTTGAGTATTGAGGATTGAAGATTGAGGATTGAGGATTGAGCATTGAAGATTGAGGACTGAGTGTTGAGGGTTGAGTGATGAGAATTGATGTTTGTGTATTGAGGTTTGAAGATTGAGGATTGGGTATTGAGGATTGAAGAATGAGGATTGAGGATTGAGGATTGAGGATTGAGGATTGACGATTGAGGACTGAGCGTTGAGGGCTGAGTGATGAGAATTGATGTTTGTGGATTGAGATTTGAAGATTGAAGAATGGGGATTGAGTATTGAGGATTGAAGATTGACAATCGAGGATTGAGAATTGAGGATTGAGGATTGAGGATTGAGGAGTGAAGATTGAGTATTGAGGATTGAAGGTTGAGGATTGTCGATTGAGGACTGAGGATTGAGGATTGAATATTGAGGATTGGGGACTGAGTGTTGAGGGTTGAGTGATGAGAATTGATGTTTGTGGACAGAGATTTGAACATTGCAGATTGAAAACTGAGTATTGAACACTGTGAATTGATGTTATTCTATTGAGGATTGAGGATAGACATCTGATTGTTGAGGACTGTGGGCTGAAGATTGAGGATTCAGGATTGAGGATACAGGATTGAGGTTTGAGGACAGAGGATTGAGGATTGAAGATTGAGGATTGAGGATTGAAGATTGAGGATTGGGTAATGAGGATTGAACATTGAGGATTGAGGATTGAGTATTGAGGATTGAGGATTGAGGATTGAGGATTGAGTATTGAGGATTGAAGATTGAGGATTGAGGATTGAGGATTGAAGATTGAGGATTGAGGATTGAGGGTTGAAGATTGAGTATTGAGGATTGAAGATTGAGGATTGAGGATTGAGGATTGAGGATTGAGAGTTGAATATTGAGGATTGGGGACTGAGGATTGAAGATTGAGGATTGAGGATTGAGTATTGAGGCTTGAGGATTGAAGGTTGAGTATTGAGGATTGAAGATTGTGTATTGAGGTTTGAGGATTGAGGATTGAGGATTAAGGATTGAGGATTGAAGATTGAGGATTGGGTACTGAGGATTGAAGAATGAGGATTTAGGATTGAGGATTGAGGATTGAGGATTGAAGATTGAGTATTGAGGATTGAAGATTGACGATTGAGGAATGAGGATTGAGGATTCAGGATTGAGGGTTGAGTATTGAATATTGAGTATTGAGGATTGAAGGTTGAGTATTGAGGATTGAGGATTGAGGATTGAGGAATGAAGATTGAGGATTGGGGACTGAGTGTTGAGGGTTGAGTGATGAGAATTGATGTTTGTGGATAGAGAGTTGAAGATTGCAGATTGAGTATTGAGTATTGAAGACTGTGAATTGAGGATATTCTATTGATGGTTGAGGATTGACAACTGATTGTTGAGGACTCAGGGCTGAAGATTGAGGGTTCAGGATTGTGAATTTTGGATTGAGGTTTGAGGACTGAGGACTGAGGATTGAGGATTGAGTATTGTGTGTTGAGGATTGAGGATTGAAGATTGATGATTGGGTATTGAGGATTGAACATTAAGGATTGAGGATTGAGGATTGAGGATTGAGGATAGTATTGAAGATTCAATATTGATGATTGAACATCGAGGATTGAGGATTGAGGATTGATGATTGAAGATTCAGGATTGGGGATTGAGGATTGACGATTGAGGATTGAGGATTGAGGTTTGAGGACTGAGGATTGAGGGTTGAGGATTGAGGATTGAGGATTGACGCTTGAGGATTGAGGATTGAGGATGGAGGATTGAAGAGAGAGGACTGAGTGTTGAGGATTGAGTGTTGAGGATTGATGTTTGAGGATTGAGATTTGATTATTGAAAATTGTGGATTGAGTATTGAACCATGAGAATTCAGGATACTCTATTGAGTATTGAGAATTGAGGATTGATGGTTGAGTATTGAGGATTGATGGTTGAGGGTTGTGTGTCGAATATTGAGGATGGAGGATTGAGGATTGAGGATTGAGGATTGAGGATTGAAGATTGAGTATTGAGGGTTGAAGATTGAGGATTGAGTATTGAGGATTGAGGATGGAGGATGAGGGCTGAGGGTTGAGGATTGAGGTTTGAGTATTGAATCCTGAGAATTCAGGATATTCTATTCAGTATTGGGAATTGAGGATTGATGGTTGGGTATTGAGGATTGAGGATTGAGGATTGAGGATTGACGATTGAGTATTGAAGATTGAGGGTTGATGATTGAAGATTGAGGATTGAGGATTAAGGATTGAGGATTGAGTATTGAAGATTGAGGATTGGGTATTGCGGATTGAACATTGAGGATTGAGGATTGAGAATTGAGGATTGATGGATGAGTATTGAGGATTGGAGATTGAGGAGTGAGGATTGAGGATTCAAGATGGAGGATTGAGGATTTGGGGTTGAAGATTGAGGATTGAGGATTGAAGATTGAAGATTGAGGGTTGAGGATTGAGGATTGAGGGTTGAGGATTGAGGATTGAAGATTGAGAATTGAGAATTGAGGATTGAACATTGAGGACTGAGTGTTGAGTGTTGAGTGATTAGAATTGATGTTTGTGGATAGAGATTTGAAGATTGCAGATTGAGCATTGAGTATTGAAAACAGTGAATTGAGGATATTCTGTTGAGGATTCAGGATTGACAAATGATTGTTGAGGACTGAGGGCTGAAGATTGATGATTCAGGTTTGAGGATTCGGGATTCAGGTTTGAGGGCTGAGTATTGATGTTTGAGGTCTGAGGATCGAGGATTGAGGATTGAGAATTGAGGATTGAGGATTTGGGATTGAAGACTGAGGATTGGTTGTTGAGGATTGGAGAATGAGGATTGAGGACTTAAGATTGAAGATTGAGGATTGAAGATTGAGTATTGAGGATTGAAGATTGAGGATTGAGGATTGAGGATTGAGGATTGAGGATTGAGGATTGAGGATTGAAGATTGAGCATTGAGGATTGAAGATTGAGGATTGAGGATTGAGGATCGAGGATTGAGGATTGAAGATTGAGGATTGAGGATTGAGGATTGGGTATTGAGGATTGAAGAATGAGGATTGAGGATTGAGGATTGAGGATTGAGGGTTGAAGATTGAGTATTGAGTATTGAAGACTGTGAATTGAGGATATTCTATTGATGGTTGAGGACTCAGGGCTGAAGATTGAGGATTCAGGATTGTGAATTTTGGATTGAGGTTTGAGGACTGAGGATTGAGGATTGAGGATTGAGGATTGAGGATTGTGGGTTGAGGATTGAGGATTGAAGATTGATGATTGGGTATTGAGGATTGAACATTAAGGATTGAGGATTGAGGATTGAGGATTGAGGATTGAGGATTGAGGATTGAGGATTGAGGATTGAGGATTGAAGACTGATTATTGATGATTGAATATTGAGGATTGAGGACGAGGACTGACGGTTGAGGATTGAGGATTGAGGATTGAGGATTGAGGATTGAGGATTGAAGATTGTGTATTGAGTATTGAGGATTCAGTATTGAGGAATGAAGATTGAGAATTGAGGATTGAGGATTGAACATTGAGGACTGAGTGTTGAGGGTTGGGTGATGAGAATTGATGTTTGTGGATAGAGGTTGGTAGGTTGCAGATTGAGTATTGAGTATTGAAAACTGTGAATTGAGGATATTCTATTGAGGATTGAGGATTGACTACTGATTGTTGAGGACTGCGAGCTGAAGATTGAGAATTCAGGATTGAGAATTCAGACTTAAGGTTTGAGGACTGAGGATTGAAGATTGAGTATTGAGGATTGAAGATTGAGGACTGAGGATTGAGGATTGAGGACTGAGGATGAGGGCTGAGCGTTGAGAATTGAGGATTGAGGATTGAGGACTGAAGAATGAGGATTGGGTATTGAGGATTGAAGAATGAGGATTGAGGATTGAGGATTGAGGATTGAGGATTGATGATTGAGTATTGAGGATTGAAGACTGACGATTGAGGATTGAGGATTGAGGATTGAGGATTGAGGATTGAAGATTGAGTATTCAGGATTGAAGATTGACGATTGAGGATCGAGGCTTGAGGATTGAGGATTGAGGATTGAAGATTGAGGATTGGGGATTGAGGATTGAGGATTGAGGATTTTAGGATTGAGGATTGAGTATTGAAGATTGAGGACTGAGGACTGAGGATTGAGTATTGAGGATTGAGGACTGAAGATTCAGGACTGAGTGTTGATGGTTGAGTGATGAGAATTCATGTTTGTGGATGGAGACATGAAGATTGAAGATTGAGGCTTGAGGATTGAGGGTTGAGGATTGAGTATTGAAGATTGAGTATTGATGATTGAAGATTCAGGATTGAGGATTGAGGGTTGAGGATTGAGGACGAGGACTGACGGTTGAGGATTGAAGATTGAGGATTAAGGATTGAGGATTGAGGATTGAGGATTGAGGATTGAGGATTGAGGATTGAGGATTGAGGATTGAGGATTGAGGATCTAGGATTGGAGATTGATTATTGAGGATTGAAGATTGAGGACTGGGGATTGAGGATTGAGGATTGAGGATTGAAGATTGAGGGTTGTGGATTGAGGACGAGGACTGAGGGCTGAGTATTTATGTTTGAGGTCTGAGGATTGATGATTGAGGATTGAGAATTGAGGATTGAGGATTGAGGGTTGAAGATTGAGGATTGGGTATTGACGATTGTAGAATCAGGATTGAAGGTTGAGTATTGAGGATTGAATATAGAGGATTGAGGGTTGAGTATTGAGGATTGAGAATGAGGGCTGAGGGTTGAGGATTGAGGTTTGAGGACTGAGGACTGAGGATTGAGTGTTGGGAATTGATGATTGAGGATTGAGGATTGAAGATTGAGGATTGGGTATTGAGGATTGAAGAATGAGGATTGAGGATTGAGGATTGAGGATTGAGGATTGACGATTGAGGACTGAGCGTTGAGGGCTGAGTGATGAGAATTGATGTTTGTGGATTGAGATTTGAAGATTGAAGAATGGGGATTGAGTATTGAAAACAGTGAATTGAGGATATTCTATTGAGGATTGAGGATTGACAATTGATTGTTGAGGACTGAGGGCTGAAGATTGAGGATTCAGGATTGAGGATTCGTGATTGAGGTTTGAGGACTGAGGATTGAGGGTTGAGGATTGAAAGTTGAGGATTGACGATTGAGGATTGAGGATTGAGGATGGAGGATTGAAGAGAGAGGGCTGAGTGTTGAGGATTGAGTGTTGAGAATTGATGTTTGAGGATTGAGATTTGATTATTGAATATTGTGGATTGAGTATTGAACCATGAGAATTCAGGATATTCTATTGAGTATTGAGAATTGAGGATTGGTGGTTGAGTATTGAGGATTGATGGCTGAGGGTTGTGTGTGGAATATTGAGTATGGAGGATTGAGGATTGAGGATTGAGGATTGAAGATTGAGTACTGATGATTGAAGATTGAGGATTGAGGATTGTGGGTTGAGGATTGAGGACGAGGACTGACGGTTGAGGGTTGAGATTTGAGGATTGAGGATTGAGGATTCAGGACTGAGGTTTGAGGATTGAGGATGGAGCATTGAGGATTGGAGGTTGAGGACTGGTGATAGAGGATTGAAGATTGAGGATTATGGATTGAGGATTGGGGATTGAGGATCTAGGATTGGAGATTGATTATTGAGGATTGAAGATTGAGGATTGAGGATTGAGGATTGAGAATTGAGAAGTGACGATGAGGACTGAGGGTTGAGGATTGAGGTTTGAGGACTGAGGGCTGAGTATTGAGGATTGAAGATTGAGGATTGAGGATTGAGGATCGAGGATTGAGGATTGAATATTGAGGATTGAGGATTGAGGATTGAGGATTGTGGATTGAGGATTGAAGATTCAATATTGATGATTGAAGACTGAGGATTGAGGATTGAGGATTGAGGATTGAGGATTGAGGATTGACGATTGAGGATTGAGGATTGAAGTTTGAGTATTGAGGATTGGAGATAGAGGATTGAGGATTGATCATTTAGGATTGAGGATTGAGGATTGAGGATTGAAGGTTAAGTATTGAGGATTGAAGATTGAGGATTGAGGATTGAGGATTGAAGATTGAGGACTGGGTGTTGAGGGTTGAGTGATGAGAATTGATGTTTGTGTATTGAGATTTGAATATTGAAGAATGGGGAATGAGTATTGAAAACTGTGAATTCAGGATATTCTATTGAGGATTGAGGATTGACAATTGATTGTTGAGGACTGAGGGCTGAAGAATGAGGATTCAGGATTGAGGATTCGGGATTGAGTTTTGAGGACTGAGGATTGAGGGTTGAGTATTGAGGATTGAGGATTGACGCCTCAGGATTGAGGATTGAGGATGGAGGATTGAAGAGAGAGGACTGAGTGTTGAGGATTGAGTGTTGAGGATTGATGGTTGAGTATTGAAGATTGAGGTGGATGATTGAGGATTGAGGATTGAGGATTGAGGATTGAGGATTGAGGATTGAAGATTGAGGATAGGGTATCGAGGATTGAAGAATGAGGATTGAGGATTGAGGATTGAGGATTGAGGATTGAAGATTGAGGATTGGGTATTGATGATTGAAGAATGAGGATTGAGGATTGAGGATTGAGGATTGAAGATTGAGTATTGAGGATTGAAGTTTGAGGATTGAGGATTGAGTATTCAAGATTGAGGATTTGGCACTGAGAGTTGAAGATTGAGGATTGACTATTGAGGATTGAGGATTGAGGATTGAGGATTGAGGATTGAAGATTGAGGATTGGGTATTGAGGATTGAAGAATGAGGATTGACGGTTGAGGGTTTAGGATTGAGGATTGAGGATTGAAGATTGAGTATTGAGGATGGAAGATTGACGATTGAGGATTGAGAATTGAGGATTGGTGGTTGAGTATTAAGGATTGATGGCTGAGGGTTGTGTGTGGAATATTGAGTATGGAGGATTGAGGATTGAGGATTGAGGATTGAAGATTGAGTACTGATGATTGAAGATTGAGGATTGAGGATTGTGGGTTGAGGATTGAGGACGAGGACTGACGGTTGTGGGTTGAGATTTGAGGATTGAGGATTGAGGATTCAGGACTGAGGTTTGAGGATTGAGGATGGAGCATTGAGGATTGGAGGTTGAGGACTGGTGATAGAGGATTGAAGATTGAGGATTAAGGATTGAGGATTGGGGATTGAGGATCTAGGATTGGAGATTGATTATTGAGGATTGAAGATTGAGGATTGAGGATTGAGGATTGAGAATTGAGAAGTGAGGATGAGGACTGAGGGTTGAGGATTGTGGTTTGAGGAATGAGGATTGAGGATTGTGGATTGAGGAATGAGGATTGAAGATTGAGGATTAAAGAATGAGGATTGAGGATTGAGGACTGAGGATTGAGGATTGGAAATTGAGGATTGGGGATTGAGGATTGAAGATTGAGGATTGGGTAATGAGGATTGAAGAATGAGGATTGAGGATTGAGGATGGGGGATTGAGGATTGAGGATTGAGGATTGAGGATGAGGGCTGAGGGTTGAGGGTTGAGGTTTGAGGACTGAGGACAGAGGATTGAAGATTGAGGATTGGGGACTGAGTGTTGAGGGTTGAGTGATGAGAATTGATGTTTGTGGATAGAGATTTGAAGATTGCAGATTGAGTATTGAGTGTTAAAAACTGTGTGTTGATGATATTCTATTCAGGATTGAGGATTGACAACTGATTGTTGAGGACTGCGGGCTGAAGATTGAGGATTCACGATTGAGGATTCAGGATTGAGGTTTGAGGACTGAGGATTGAGGATTGAGGATTGAGGATTGAGTATTGAGGATTGAGGATTGAGGATTGAGGATTGAATATTGAGTATTGAGGATTGAAGATTGAGGATTGAGGATTGAGGGTTGAGGATTGAGGACGAGGACTGACGGTTGAGGATTGAGGTTTGAGGATTGAGGATTGAGGATTGAGGACTGATGGTTGAGGATTGAGGATTGAGCATTGTGGATTGAAGATTGGGGACTGGGGATTGAGGATTGATGATAGAGGATTAAGGATTGAAGATTGGGGATTGAGGATCTAGGATTGGACATTGATTAATGAGGATTGAAGATTGAGGATTGAGGATTGAGGATTGAGAATTGAGAATTGAGTGTGAGGACTGAGGGTTGAGGATTGAGGTTTGAGGAACGAGGATTGAGGATTGAGGATTGAGGACTGAGGATTGACGATTCAGTATTGAAGATTGAGGATTGATTACTGAGGATTGAGGATTGAGGATTGAGGTTTGAGGACTGAGGATTGAGGATTGAAGATTGAGGATTGAGGATTGAGGGTTGAGGTTTGAGGACGAGGACTGACGGTTGAGGATTGAGGTTTGAGGATTGAGGATTGAGGATTGAGGACTGAAGATTGAATATTGATGATTGAAGATTGAGGTTTCAGTATTGATGGTTGTGGATTGAGGACGAGGACTGAGGGTTGAGTATTGCTGTTTGAGGTCTGAGGATTGAGGATTGAGGATTGAGAATTGAGGATTGAGTATTGGGGATTGAAGATTGAGGATTGAGGATTGAGGATTGAGGATGAGGGCTGAGGGTTGGGGGTAGAGGTTTGAGGACTGAGGACTGAGGATTGAGGATTGAGAATTGAGGATTGAGGATTGAGGACTGAAGTTTGAGGATTGAGGATCGAGGATAAGGGCTGAGGGTTGAGGATTTAGCTTTGTGGTCTGAGGACTGAGGATCGAGGATTGAGAGTTGAGGATTGAGGATTGAGGTTTGAAGATTGAGGATTGGGTATTGAGGATTGAAGAATGAGGATTGAGGAATGAGGATTGAGGATTGAGGATTGAAGATTGAGTATTGAGGATTGAAGCCTGGCGATTGAGGATTGACGATTGAGGATTGACGATTGAGGATGGAGGATTGAAGATTGAGCATTGAGGATTGAAGATTGAGGATTGGGTATTGATGATTGAAGAATGAGGATTGAGGATTGAGGATTGAGGATTGAGGATTGAAGATTGAGTATTGAGGATTGAAGTTTGAGGATTGAGGATTGAGTATTCAAGATTGAGGATTTGGCACTGAGAGTTGAAGATTGAGGATTGACTATTGAGCATTGAGGATTGAGGATTGAGGATTGAGGATTGAAGATTGAGGATTGGGTATTGAGGATTGAAGAATGAGGATTGAGGGTTGAGGGTTGAGGACTGAGGATTGAGGATTGAGGATTGAGGATTGAGTATTGAGGATCGAGGATTGAGAATTGAAGATTGAGGATTGAGGGTTGAGGATTGAGGATTGAAGATTGAGGATTAGGGACTGAGTATTCAGGGTTGAGTGATGAGAATTGGTGTTTGTGGATAGAGATCTGAAGATTGCAGATTGAGTATTGAGTATTGAAAACTGTGAATTGAGGATATTCTATTGAGGATTGAGGATTGGCAACTGATTGTTGAGGACTCTGGGCTGAGGATTGAGGATTCAGGTTTGAGGATTCAGGATTGAGGTTTGAGGACTGAGGATTGAGGGTTGAGGATTGAAGATTGAGTATTGATGATTGAAGATGGGAGGATTGAGGATTGAGGGTTGAGGATTGAGGACGAGGACTGACGGTTGAGGATTGAGGATTGAGGATTGAGGATTGAGGATTGAATATTGAGTATTGAGGATTGAAGATTGAGGATTGAGGATTGAGGGTTGAGGATTGAGGACGAGGACTGACGGTTGAGGATTGAGGTTTGAGGATTGAGGATTGAGGGTTGAGGACTGAGGGTTGAGGATTGAGGATTGAGCATTGTGGATTGAAGATTGGGGACTGGGGATTGAGGATTGATGATAGAGGATTAAGGATTGAAGATTGGGGATTGAGGATCTAGGATTGGAGATTGATTAATGAGGATTGAAGATTGAGGATTGAGGATTGAGGATTGAGAATTGAGAATTGAGTGTGAGGACTGAGGGTTGAGGATTGAGGTTTGAGGAACGAGGATTGAGGATTGAGGATTGAGGACTGAGGATTGACGATTCAGTATTGAAGATTGAGGATTGATTACTGAGGACTGAGGATTGAGGATTGAGGTTTGAGGACTGAGGATTGAGGATTGAAGATTGAGGATTGAGGATTGAGGGTTGAGGTTTGAGGACGAGGACTGACGGTTGAGGATTGAGGTTTGAGGATTGAGGATTGAGGATTGAGGACTGAAGATTGAATATTGATGATTGAAGATTGAGGTTTCGGTATTGATGGTTGTGGATTGAGGACGAGGACTGAGGGTTGAGTATTGCTGTTTGAGGTCTGAGGATTGAGGATTGAGGATTGAGAATTGAGGATTGAGTATTGAGGATTGAAGATTGAGGATTGAGGATTGATGATTGAGGATTGCGGATTGAGGATTGAGGATTGCAGATTGAGTATTGTGGATTGAAGATTGAGGATTGAGGATTGAGGATTGAGGATTGAGGATTGAAGGTTGAGGATTGGGGATTGAGGATTGACGATTGAGGATTGAGTATTGAGGATTGAGAATTGAGGTCTGACTATTGAAGATTGAGTATTGGGGATTGAAGATTGAGGATTGAGGATTGAGGATTGAGGATGAGGGCTGAGGGTTGGGTGTAGAGGTTTGAGGACTGAGGACTGAGGATTGAGGATTGAGAATTGAGGATTGAGGATTGAGGACTGAAGTTTGAGGATTGAGGATCGAGGATAAGGGCTGAGGGTTGAGGATTTAGCTTTGTGGACTGATGACTGAGGATCGAGGATTGAGAGTTGAGGATTGAGGATTGAGGTTTGAAGATTGAGGATTGGGTATTGAGGATTGAAGAATGAGGATTGAGGAATGAGGATTGAGGATTGAGGATTGAAGATTGAGTATTGAGGATTGAAGCCTGGCGATTGAGGATTGACGATTGAGGATTGACGATTGAGGATGGAGGATTGAAGATTGAGCATTGAGGATTGAAGATTGAGGATTGGGTATTGATGATTGAAGAATGAGGATTGAGGATTGAGGATTGAGGATTGAGGATTGAAGATTGAGTATTGAGGATTGAAGTTTGTGGATTGAGGATTGAGTATTCAAGATTGAGGATTTGGCACTGAGAGTTGAAGATTGAGGATTGACTATTGAGGATTGAGGATTGAGGATTGAGGATTGAGGATTGAAGATTGAGGATTGGGTATTGAGGATTGAAGAATGAGGATTGAGGGTTGAGGGTTGAGGACTGAGGATTGAGGATTCAAGATTGAGTATTGAGGATGGAGGATTGACGATTGAGGATTGAGGATTGAGGATTGAGGGTTGAGGATAGAGGATTGAGGAGTGAAGATTGAGTATTGAGGATTGAAGATTGAGGATTGAGGATTGAGGAATGAGGATTGAGG
This sequence comes from Calliopsis andreniformis, assembly GCF_051401765.1. Lineage (NCBI taxonomy): Eukaryota > Metazoa > Arthropoda > Insecta > Hymenoptera > Andrenidae > Calliopsis > Calliopsis andreniformis. The sequence continues at coordinate 654,756 of NW_027480601.1, read as the reverse complement.
ATTGAAGATTGAGTATTGAGGTTGGAAGATTGACAATTGAGGATTGAGGATTGAGGATTTAGGATTGAGGATTGAGGATTGAGTATTGAAGATTGAGTATTGAGGATTGAAGATTGAGGATTGAGTGTTGAGGATTGAGGATTGAGGATTGAGGGTTGAAGATTGAGTATTGAGGACTGAAGATTAAGATTGAGGATTGTGGATTGAGGATTGAAGATTGAGTATTGAGCATTGAAGATTAAGATTGAGGATTGAGGATTGAGGATTGACGATTGAAGGTTGAGGATTGTGGACTGACTATTGAGGGTTGAGTGATGAGAATTGATGTTTGTGTATAGAAATCTGAAGATTGCAGATTGAGTATTGAGTATTGAAAACTGTGAATTGAGGACGTTCTATTGAGGATTGAGGATTGACAACTGATTGTTGAGGACTCAGGGCTGAAGATTGAGGATTCGGTATTGAGGATTGAAAAATGAGGATTGAGGATTGAGGACTGAGGATTGAGGATTGCAGATTGAGTATTGAGGATTGTAGATTGAGTATTGAGGATTGAGGATTGAAGATTGAGTATTGAGGATTGAGCATTGAGGATTGAGGATTGAAGATTGAGTGTTGAGGATTGAAGATTAAGATTGAGGATTGAGGATTGAGGATTGAGGATTGAAGATTGAGGATTGGGGACTGAGGATTGAGGTTTGAGTGATGATAATTGATGTTTGTGGATGGAGATCTGAAGATTGCAGATTGAGTATTGAGTATTGAAACCTGTGAATTGAGGATATTCTATTGATGATTGAGGATTGACAACTGATTGTTGCGGACTAAGGGCTGAAGATTGAGGATTCATGATTGAGGATTCAGGATTGAGATTTGAGGACTGAGGATTGAGGATTGAGAATTGAGGATTGAGGATTGAGGACTGAAGACTGAGGATTGGGTATTGACGATTGAAGAGTGAGGATTGAGGATTGAGGATTGAGTGTTGAGAATTGATGTTTGAGGATTGAGATTTGATTATTGAATATTGCTGATTGAGTATTGAACCATGAGGATTTAGGATATTCTATTGAGTATTGAGAACTGGGGATTGATGGTTGAGTATTGAGGATTGATGGTTGAGGGTTGTGCGTTGAATATTGAGGATTGAGGATTGAGGATTGAGGATTGAGGATTGAGGGTTGAAGATTGAGTATTGATGATTGAAGATTGAGGATGGAGGATTGAGTGTTGAGGTTTAAGGACGAGGACTGACGGTTGAGGTTTGAGGTTTGAGGATTGAGGATTGAGGATTGAGGACTGAGGATTGAGGATTGCGGATTGATCATTGAGGATTGAAGATTGAGGACTGGGGATTGAGGATTCAAGATTGAGGATTAAGGATTGAGGATTGGGGATTGAGGATGCAGGATTGGATATTGATTATTGAGTATTGAAGATTGAGGATTGAGTGTTGAGGATTGAGGATTGAGGATTGAGGGTTGAAGATTGAGTATTGAGGACTGAAGATTAAGATTGAGGATTGTGGATTGAGGATTGAAGATTGAGTATTGAGCATTGAAGATTAAGATTGAGGATTGAGGATTGAGGATTGACGATTGAAGGTTGAGGATTGTGGACTGACTATTGAGGGTTGAGTGATGAGAATTGATGTTTGTGTATAGAAATCTGAAGATTGCAGATTGAGTATTGAGTATTGAAAACTGTGAATTGAGGACGTTCTATTGAGGATTGAGGATTGACAACTGATTGTTGAGGACTCAGGGCTGAAGATTGAGGATTCGGTATTGAGGATTGAAAAATGAGGATTGAGGATTGAGGACTGAGGATTGAGGATTGCAGATTGAGTATTGAGGATTGTAGATTGAGTATTGAGGATTGAGGATTGAAGATTGAGTATTGAGGATTGAGCATTGAGGATTGAGGATTGAAGATTGAGTGTTGAGGATTGAAGATTAAGATTGAGGATTGAGGATTGAGGATTGAGGATTGAAGATTGAGGATTGGGGACTGAGGATTGAGGTTTGAGTGATGATAATTGATGTTTGTGGATGGAGATCTGAAGATTGCAGATTGAGTATTGAGTATTGAAACCTGTGAATTGAGGATATTCTATTGATGATTGAGGATTGACAACTGATTGTTGCGGACTAAGGGCTGAAGATTGAGGATTCATGATTGAGGATTCAGGATTGAGATTTGAGGACTGAGGATTGAGGATTGAGAATTGAGGATTGAGGATTGAGGACTGAAGACTGAGGATTGGGTATTGACGATTGAAGAGTGAGGATTGAGGATTGAGGATTGAGTGTTGAGAATTGATGTTTGAGGATTGAGATTTGATTATTGAATATTGCTGATTGAGTATTGAACCATGAGGATTTAGGATATTCTATTGAGTATTGAGAACTGGGGATTGATGGTTGAGTATTGAGGATTGATGGTTGAGGGTTGTGCGTTGAATATTGAGGATTGAGGATTGAGGATTGAGGATTGAGTATTGAGGATTGAAGATTGAGTATTGAGGATTGAAGATTGAGGATTGAGGATTGAGGATTGAGGATTGAGGTTTGAGTATTGACGATTGGGGACTGAGTGTTGAGGGCTGAGTGATGAGAATTGATGTTTGTGGATAGAGATTTGAAGATTGCAGGTTGTGTATTGAGTATTGAAACCTGTGATTTGAGGATATTCTATTGAGGATTGAGGATTCACATCTGATTGCTGAGGACTAAGGTCTGAAGATTGAGGATTCAGGATTGAGGATGCAGGATTGAGGTTTGAGTACTGAGGATTGAGGATTGAGGATTGAGGATTGAGGATTGAAGATTGAATATTGATGATTGAAGATTGAGGATTGAGGATTGAGGATTGTGGATTGAGGATTGAGGATTGAAGATTGAGGATTGGGTATTGCGGATTGAACATTGAGGATAGAGGATTTAGGATTGAGTATTGAGGATTGAAGATTGAGTATTGTCTATTGAGGATTGAAGGAAGAGGATTGAGGATTGAGGATTGAGGATTGAGGATTGAAGAATGAGGATTGTGTATTGAGGATAGAACATTGAGGATTGAGGATTGAGTATTGAGGATTGTGGATTGAGGATGGAAGATTGAATATTGATGATTGAAGATTGAGGATCGAGGATTGAGGGTTGTGGATTGAGGACGCGGACTGAGGGTTGAGTATTGATGTTTGAGGGCTGAGCATTGAGGATTGAGGATTGAGAATTGAGGATTGAGGATTGAGGATTGAAGATTGAGGACTGGGTTTTGAGGATTGAAGAATGTGGAATGAGGATTGAGGATTGAGGATTGAGGATTGAAGATTGAAGATTGAGTATTGAGGATTGAAGATTGAGGATTGAGGATTGAGGATTGAGGATTGAGGATTGAGGATTGCGGATTGAAGATTGAGGATTGGGTATTGCGGATTGAACATTGAGGATTCAGGATTGAGGATTGAGGATTGAGGATTGAGGATTGAACATTAAGGATTGGGTGTTGAGGATTGAAGATTGAGGATTGGGTATTGAGGATTGAAGAATGAGGATTGAGGATTGAGGATTGAGGATTGAGGATTGAGAATTGATGATTGAAGATTGAGGGTTGGGGACTGAGAATTGAGGTTTGAGTGATGAGAATTGATGTTTGTGTATAGAGATCTGAAGATTGCAGGTTGAGTATTGAGTATTGAAAACTGTGAATTGTGGATATTCTATTGAGGATTGAGGATTGACAACTGATTGTTGAGGACTCAGGGCTGAAGATTGAGGATTCAGCGTTGAGGATTCAGGATTGAGGTTTGAGGACTGAGGATTGAGGATTGATGTATTGAGGATTGAGGATTGTTGATTGAAGACTGAGGATTGGGTATTGAGGCTAGAACATTGAGGATTGAGGGTTGAGGATTGAGGATTGAGGATTTAGGATTGAAGATTGAATATTAATGATTGAAGATTGAGTATTGAGGATTGAGGTTTGATGACTGTGGACGAGGACTGAGGGTTGAGTATTGATGTTTGAAGTCTGAGGATAGAGGATTGAGGATTGAGAATTGATGATTGAGGATTGACGATTGAAGATTGTGGATTCGGTATTGAGGACTGAAGAACGAGGATTGAGGAGTGAGGATGGAGGATTGAGGATTGCAGATTGAGTACTGAGGACTGAAGATTGAGGATTGCGGATTGAGGATTGACGATTGAGGATGGATGATTGAGGATTGAGGATTGAAGATTGAGTATTGAGGATTGAAGATTGAGGATTGAGTATTGAGGATTGAAGTTTGAGGATTGAGGATTGAGTATTGAAGATTGAGGACTGAGTGTTGAGGGTTGAGTGATGAGAATTGATGTTTGTGGATTGAGATTTGAAGATTGAAGAATGGGGATTCAGTATTGAAAACTGAGAATTCAGGATATTCTACTGAGGATTGAGGATTGACTACTGATTGTTGTGGACTGAGGGCTGAAGGTTGAGGACTCAGGATTGAGGATTGAGGATTGAAGATTGAGCATTGGGTATTGAGGATTGAAGAATGAGGATTGAAGATTGAGGATTGGGGATTGAGGATTGAAGAATGAGGATTGAGGATTTGTAATTGAGGATTGAGGATTGAAGACTGAGTATTGAGGATTGAAGATTGAGGATTGAGGATTGAGGATTGAGTATTGAGGATTGAGGATTGAGGGTTGAAGATTGAGTATTGAGGATTGAAGTTTGAGGATTGAGGATTGAGGATTGAGGATTGAGGATTGAAGATTGCGGATGCGGCATTGAGTATTGAAGAATGAGGATTGAGGAGTGAGGACTGAGGGTTGAGGATTGCAGATTGAGTATTGAGGATTGAAGATTGAGGATTGAGGATTGAGGATTGAGGATTGAGGAATTAGGATTGAGGATTGAAGATTGAGTATTGAGGATTGAAGATTGAGGATTGAGGATTGAGGGTTGAGGATTGAGGATTGAAGATTGAGGATTGGGGATTGAGGATTGACGATTTGGGATTGAGCATTGAGGATTGAGAATTGAGGATTGAGGATTGAACATTGAGTATTGAGTATTGAAGATTGAGGATTGAGGATTGAGAATTGAAGATTGAGGACTGAGTGCTGAGGGTTGAGTGATGAGAATTCATGTTTGTGGGTTGAGATTTGAAGATCAAAGAATGGGGATTGAGTATTGAAAACTGTGAATTGAGGATATTCTATTGAGGTCTGAGGATTGACAATTGATTGTTGTGGACAGAGGGCTGAAGATTGAGGATTCAGGATTGAGGATTCCGGATTGAGGATTCAGGACTGAGGATTGAGGGTTGACGATTGAGGATTGAGGACTGACGCTTGAGGATTGAGGATTGAGGATGGAGGATTGAAGAGAGAGGACTGAGTATTGAGGATTGAGTGTTGAGAATTGATGTTTGCGGATTAAGATTTGATTATTGAATTTCGTGGATTGAGTATTGAACCATGAGAATTCAGGATATTCTATTGAGTATTGAGAACTGAGAATTGATGGTTGAGTATTGAGGGTTGATGGTTGAGGGTTTTGTGTTGAATATTGAGGATTGCGGATTGAGGATTGAGGATTGAGGATTGAATATCGAGGATTGGGGACTGAGTGTTGAGGGTTGAGTGATGAGAATTGGTGTTTGTGGATAGAGATTTGAAGATTGCAGAATGAGTATTGAGTAATGAAAGCTGTGAATTGATGATATTCTATTGAGGATTGAGGATTCACAACTGATTGCTGAGGACTAAGGGCTGAAGATTGAGGATTCAGGATTGAGGATTCAGGATTGAGGTTTGAGGACTGAGGATTGAGGATTGAGGATTGAGTATTGAGGATTGAGAATTGAAGATTGAGGATTGAGGATTGAGGGTTGTGGATTGAGGACGAGGACTGAGGGTTGAGTATTGACGTTTGAGGTCTGAGGATTGAGGATTGAGGGTTGAGAATTGAGGATTGAGGATTGAGGATTGAATATTGAGGATTGGGTGTTGAGGATTGAAGAATGAGGATTGAGGATTGAGGATTGAGGATTGATGATTGAAGTTGAGTATTGAGGATTGAGTATTGAAGATTGAGGATATGGGACTGATAATTGATGATTGAGGATTGAGGATTGAGGATTGAGGATTGAGGGTTGAGGATTGAGGATAGAAGATTGAGGATTGAGTATTGAGGGTTGAAGATTAAGATTGAGGATTCAGGATTGAGGATTGAGGATTGAAGATTTAGTATTGAGGATTGAAGATTAAGATTGACGATTCAGGATTGAGGATTGAGGATTGAAGATTGGGGATTGGGGACTGAGTATTGAGGGTTGAGTGATGAGAATTGATGTTTGTGTATAGAGATCTGAAGATTGCAGATTGAGAATTGAGTATTGAAAGCTGTGAATTGAGGATATTCTATTGAGGATTGAGGATTGACAACTTATTGATGCGGACTCAGGGCTGAAGATTGAGGATTCAGGATTGAGGATTCAGGATTGAGGTTTGAGGACTGAGGATTGAGGATTGAGTATTGAGGATTGAGGATTGAGGATTGAAGACTGAGGATTGGGTATTGAGGATTGAACATTGAGGATTGAGGGTTATGGATTGAGGATTGAGAATTGAGGATTGAATATTGAATATTAATGATTGAAGATTGAGGATTGAGGATTGAGGGTTGTGAATTGAGGACGAGGACTGAGGGTTGAGTATTGATGTTTGAAGTCTGGGGTCTGAGGATTGAGGATTGAGAATTGAGGATTGAGGATTGAGGATAGAAGATTGCGGATTCGGTATTGAGGATTGAAGAATGAGGATTGAGGAGTGAGGACTGAGGATTGAGGATTGCAGATTGAGTATTGAGGATTGAAGATTGAGGATTGAGGATTGAGCATTGAGGATTGAGGATTTAGGATTGAGGATTGAAGATTGAGTATTGAGGATTGAAGATTGAGGATTGAGGATTGAGGATTGAGGATTGAGGATTGAAGGTTGAGGATTGGAGATTGAGGATGGACGATTGAGGATTGAGCATTGAGGATTGAGAATTCAGGATTGAGGATTGAAGATTGAGTATTGAGGATTGAAGTTTGAAGATTGAGGATTGAGGATTGAAGATTGAGGACTGAGTGCTCAGGGTTGAGAGACGAGAATTGGTGTTTGTGGATTGAAATTTGAAGATTGAAGAATGGGGATTGTGTATTGAAAACTGTGAATTGACGATATTCTATTGAGGATCGAGGATTGACAATTGATTGTTGAGGACTGAGGGCTGAAGATTGAGGATTCAGGATTGAGGATTCGGTATTGAGGTTTGAGGACTGAGGGTTGAGGGTTGAGGATTGAGGATTGAGGGTTGACGCTTGAGGATTGAGGGTTGAGGATTGAGGATTGAAGATTGAGGATTGGGTACTGAGGCTTGAAGAATGAGGATTGAGGATTGAGGATTGAGGATTGAAGATTGAGTATTGAGGATTGAAGATTGACTATTGAGGATTGAGGGTTGAGGATTGAGGATTGAGGATTGAGGATTGAGGAGTGAAGATTGAGTATTGAGGATTGAGGATTGAAGATTGAGTATTGAGGATTGAAGATTGAGGATTGAGGATTGAGGATTGAGGATAGAGGATTGAAGATTGAGTATTGAGGATTGAAGGTTGAGGATTGAGGATTGAGTATTGAGAATTCAGAATTGTGGTTTGAGGACTGAGGGTTGAGGATTGAAGATTAAGTACTGAGGACTGAAGATTGGGGATTGAGGATTGAGAATTGAGGATTGACGATGAGGTCTGAGGGTTGAGGATTGAGGATTGAGGATTGGAGATTGAGTATTGAGGATTGAATATTGAGGATTGAGGGTTGAGGATTGAGGATTGAAGATTGAGGATTGAGGATTGAGGATTGAGGATTGAGTATTGAGTATTGAAGATTGAATATTTATGATTGAAGATTGAGGATTGAGGATTGAGGTTTGTGGATTGAGGACGAGGACTGAGGGTTGAGCATTGATGCCTGAGGTCTGAGGATTGAGGATTGACGATTGCTAACTGAGGATTGAGGATTGAGGATTGAAGATTGAGGATTGAGAATTGAGGATTGACGATGAGGTCTGAGGGTTGAGGATTGAGGATTGAGGATTGAAGATTGAGTATTGAGGATTGAATATTGAGGATTGAGGGTTGAGGATTGAGGATTGAGGATTGAGGATTGAGGATTCAGGATTGAGGATTGAAGATTGAGTGTTGAGGATTGAAGGTTGAGGATTGAGGATTGAGGATTGAGGATTGAGGATTGAAGATTGAGGATTGAGGATTGAGGATTGAGGATTGAAGATTGAGTATTGAGGATTGAATATTGAGGATTGAGGGTTGAGGATTGAGGATTGAGGATTGAGGATTGAGGATTGAGGATTGAGGATTGAAGATTGAGTGTTAAGGATAGAACATTGAGGATTGAGGGTTGAGGATTGAATATTGAGGACTTAGGATTGAAGATTGAATATTAATGATTGAAGATTGAGTATTGAGGATTGAGGTTTGATGACTGTGGACGAGGACTGAGGGTTGAGTATTGATGTTTGAAGTCTGAGGATAGAGGATTGAGGATTGAGAATTTATGATTGAGGATTGACGATTGAAGATTGTGGATTCGGTATTGAGGACTGAAGAACGAGGATTGAGGAGTGAGGATGGAGGATTGAGGATTGCAGATTGAGTACTGAGGACTGAAGATTGAGGATTGAGGATTGAGGATTGACGATTGAGGATTGATGATTGAGGATTGAGGATTGAAGATTGAGTATTGAGGATTGAAGATTGAGGATTGAGAATTGAGGATTGAGGATTGAGGATTGAATATTGATGATTGTGGATTGAGAATTGACGATTGAGGATTGAGCATTGAGGATTGAGAATTGAGGACCGAGGATTGAAGATTGAGTATTGAGGATTGAAGTTTGAGGATTGAGGATTGAGGATTGAAGATTGAGGTCTGAGTGTTGAGGGTTGAGTGATGAGAATTGATGTTTTTGGATTGAGATTTGAAGATTGAAGAATGGGGATTCAGTATTGAAAACTGTGAATTGAGGATATTCTATTGAGGATTGAGGATTGAGGATTGAGGATTGAGGATTGAAGATTGAGGATTGAGGATTGAGTGTTGTGGATTGAGGTCGAGGGCTGTGGTTTGAGTATTGATGTTTGAGGTCTGAGGATTGAGGATTGAGGATTGAGAATTGAGGATTGAGGATTGAGGATTGAAGATTGAGGATTGGGTATTGAGGATTGATGTTTGAGTGTTGTGCGCTGAATATTGAGGATTGAGGATTGAGGATTGAGGATTCAGGAATGAGGATTGAAGATTGAGTATTGATGATTGAAGATTGAGGATTGAGGATTGAGGATTGAGGACTGAGGATTGAGGATTGAAGATTGAGGAATTAGGATTGAGGATTGAAGATTGAGTATTGAGGATTGAAGATTGAGGATTGAGGATTGAGGGTTGAGGATTGAGGATTGAAGATTGAGGATTGGGGATTGAGGATTGACGATTTGGGATTGAGCATTGAGGATTGAGAATTGAGGATTGAGGATTGAACATTGAGTATTGAGTATTGAAGATTGAGGATTGAGGATTGAGAATTGAAGATTGAGGACTGAGTGCTGAGGGTTGAGTGATGAGAATTCATGTTTGTGGGTTGAGATTTGAAGATCAAAGAATGGGGATTGAGTATTGAAAACTGTGAATTGAGGATATTCTATTGAGGTCTGAGGATTGACAATTGATTGTTGTGGACAGAGGGCTGAAGAATGAGGATTCAGGATCGAGGATTCCGGATTGAGGATTCAGGACTGAGGATTGAGGGTTGACGATTGAGGATTGAGGACTGACGCTTGAGGATTGAGGATTGAGGATGGAGGATTGAAGAGAGAGGACTGAGTATTGAGGATTGAGTGTTGAGAATTGATGTTTGCGGATTAAGATTTGATTATTGAATTTCGTGGATTGAGTATTGAACCATGAGAATTCAGGATATTCTATTGAGTATTGAGAACTGAGAATTGATGGTTGAGTATTGAGGGTTGATGGTTGAGGGTTTTGTGTTGAATATTGAGGATTGCGGATTGAGGATTGAGGATTGAGGATTGAATATCGAGGATTGGGGACTGAGTGTTGAGGGTTGAGTGATGAGAATTGGTGTTTGTGGATAGAGATTTGAAGATTGCAGAATGAGTATTGAGTAATGAAAGCTGTGAATTGATGATATTCTATTGAGGATTGAGGATTCACAACTGATTGCTGAGGACTAAGGGCTGAAGATTGAGGATTCAGGATTGAGGATTCAGGATTGAGGTTTGAGGACTGAGGATTGAGGATTGAGGATTGAGTATTGAGGATTGAGAATTGAAGATTGAGGATTGAGGATTGAGGGTTGTGGATTGAGGACGAGGACTGAGGGTTGAGTATTGACGTTTGAGGTCTGAGGATTGAGGATTGAGGGTTGAGAACTGAGGATTGAGGATTGAGGATTGAATATTGAGGATTGGGTGTTGAGGATTGAAGAATGAGGATTGAGGATTGAGGATTGAGGATTGATGATTGAAGTTGAGTATTGAGGATTGAGTATTGAAGATTGAGGATATGGGACTGAGGATTGATGATTGAGGATTGAGGATTGAGGATTGAGGATTGAGGGTTGAGGATTGAGGATAGAAGATTGAGGATTGAGTATTGAGGGTTGAAGATTAAGATTGAGGATTCAGGATTGAGGATTGAGGATTGAAGATTTAGTATTGAGGATTGAAGATTAAGATTGAGGATTCAGGATTGAGGATTGAGGATTGAAGATTGGGGATTGGGGACTGAGTATTGAGGGTTGAGTGATGAGAATTGATGTTTGTGTATAGAGATCTGAAGATTGCAGATTGAGAATTGAGTATTGAAAGCTGTGAATTGAGGATATTCTATTGAGGATTGAGGATTGACAACTTATTGATGCGGACTCAGGGCTGAAGATTGAGGATTCAGGATTGAGGATTCAGGATTGAGGTTTGAGGACTGAGGATTGAGGATTGAGTATTGAGGATTGAGGATTGAGGATTGAAGACTGAGGATTGGGTATTGAGGATTGAACATTGAGGATTGAGGGTTATGGATTGAGGATTGAGAATTGAGGATTGAATATTGAATATTAATGATTGAAGATTGAGGATCGAGGATTGAGGGTTGTGGATTGAGGACGAGGACTGAGGGTTGAGTATTGATGTTTGAGGTCTGTGGATTAAGGATTGAGGATTGAGAATTGAGAATTGAGGATTGAGGATTGAAGATTGAGGATTGGGTGTTGAAGATTGATGAATGAGGATTGAGGATTGACGATTGAGGATTGATGATTGAAGATTGAGTATTAAGGATTGAAGATTGAGGATTGAGGATTGAGGATTGAGGATTGAGGATTGAGGATTGAAGGTTGAGGATTGGATATTGCGTATTGAACATTGAGGATTGAGGATTGAGGATTGAGGATTGAGGATTGAAGATTGAGGATTGAGGATCGAAGATTGAGTATTGAGGATTGAAGATTGAGGATTGAGGATTGAGGATTGAGGATTGAGGATTGAGGATTGAGGATTGAAGATTGAGGATTGTGGATTGAGGATTGATGATTGAGGACTGAAGATTGAGGATTGGGTGTTGAGGATTGAAGAATGAGGATTAAGGATTGAGGATTGAGGATTGACGATTGAAGGTTGAGTACTGGGGATTGAAGATTGACGTTTGAGGATTGAGGATTGAGGATTGAGGATTGAGGATTGAGGATTGAGGATTGAAGATAGAGTATTGAGGATTGAAGATTGAGGATTGAGGATTGAGGATTGAGGATTGATGATTGAGTATTGAGGACTGATGTTTGAGGGTTGAGTGTTGAATACTGAGGATTGAGGATTGAGCATTGAGGATTGAGGATCGAGGATTGAAGATTGAGTATTGATGATTGAAGATGGGAGGATTGAGGATTGAGGTTTGAAGATTGAGGACGAGTACTGACGGTTGAGGATTGAGGTTTGAGGATTGTGGATTGAGGATTGAGAATCAGGGCTGAGGGTTGAGGATTGAGGTTTGAGTATAGAATCCTGAGTATTCAGGATATTCTATTGAGGATTGAGGATTGACTACTGATTGTTGTGGACTGAGGGCTGAAGGTTGAGGACTCAGGATTGAGGATTGAGGATTGAATATTGAGGATTGGGGACTGAGTGTTGAGGGTTGAGTGATGAGAATTGATGTTTGTGGATAGAGATTTGAAGATAGCAGAATGAGTATTGAGTAATGAAAGCTGTGAATTGATGATATTCTATTGAGGATTGAGGATTCACAACTGATTGCTGAGGACTAAGGCCTGAAGATTGAGGATTCAGGATTGAGGATTCAGGATTGAGGTTTGAGGACTGAGTATTGAGGATTGAGGATTGAGGATTGAGGATTGAGGATTGAAGATTGAGTATTGAGGATTGAAGATTGAGGATTGAGGGTCGAGGATTGAGGATTGAGGATTGAGAATTGAGGATTGAAGATTGAATATTAATGACTGAAGATTGAGGATTGAGGATTGAGGGTTGTAAATTGAGGACGAGGACTGAGGGTTGAGTATTGATGTTTGAAGTCTGGGGTCTGAGGATTGAGGATTGAGAATTGAGGATTGAGGATTGAGGATTGAAGATTGCGGATTCGGTATTGAGGATTGAAGAATGAGGATTGAGGAGTGAGGACTGAGGATTGAGGATTGCAGATTGAGCATTGAGGATTGAAGATTGAGGATTGAGGATTGAGCATTGAGGATTGAGTATTTAGGGTTGAGGATTGAAGATTGAGTATTGAGGATTGAAGATTGAGGATTGAGGATTGAGGATTGAGGATTGAGGATTGAAGGTTGAGGATTGGGGATTGAGGATGGAAGATTGAGGATTGAGCATTGAGGATTGAGAATTCATGATTGAGGATTGAAGATTGAGTATTGAGGATTGAAGTTTGAGGATTGAGGATTGAGGATTGAAGATTGAGGACTGAGTACTGAGGGTTGAGAGACGAGGATTGGTGTTTGTGGATTGAGATTTGAAGATTGAAGAATGGGGATTGTGTATTGAAAACTGTGAATTGACGATATTCTATTGAGGATCGAGGATCGACAATTGATTGTTGAGGACTGAGGGCTGAAGGTGAGGATTCAGGATTGAGGATTCGGTATTGAGGTTTGAGGACTGAGGGTTGAGGGTTGAGGATTGAGGATTGAGGATTGACGCTTGAGGATTGAGGGTTGAGGATTGAGGATTGAAGATTGAGGATTGGGTACTGAGGCTTGAAGAATGAGGATTGAGGATTGAGGATTGAGGATTGAAGATTGAGTATTGAGGATTGAAGATTGACGATTGAGGATTGAGGATTGAGGATTGAGGATTGAGGATTGAGGATTGAGGATTGAGGATTGAGGATTGAGGATTGAAGATTGAGTATTGAGGATTGAGGATTGAAGATTGAGTATTGAGGATTGAAGATTGAGGATTGAGGATTGAAGATTGAGTATTGAGGATTGAAGGTTGAGGATTGAAGATTGAGTATTGAGGATTCAGAATTGTGGTTTGAGGACTGAGGGTTGAGGATTGAAGATTAAGTACTGAGGACTGAAGATTGGGGATTGAGGATTGAGAATTGAGTATTGACGATGAGGTCTGAGGGTTGAGGATTGAGGATTGAGGATTGAAGATTGAGTATTGAGGATTGAATATTGAGGATTGAGGGTTGAGGATTGAGGATTGAGGATTGAGGATTGAGGATTGAGTATTGAGGATTGAAGATTGAGTGTTGAGGATTGAAGGTTGAGGATTGAGGATTGAGGATTGAGGATTGAGGATTGAAGATTGAGGATTGAGAATTGAGGATTGAGGATTGAGTATTGAGTATTGAAGATTGAATATTTATGATTGAAGATTGAGGATTGAGGATTGAGGGTTGTGGATTGAGGACGAGGACTGAGGGTTGAGCATTGATGCCTGAGGTCTGAGGATTGAGGATTGAGGATTGCTAACTGAGGATTGAGGATTGAGGATTGAAGATTGAGGATTGAGAATTGAGGATTGACGATGAGGTCTGAGGGTTGAGGATTGAGGATTGAGGATTGAAGATTGAGTATTGAGGATTGAATATTGAGGATTGAGGATTGAGGATTGAGGATTGAAGATTGAGGATTGGGTATTGAGGATTGAACATTGAGGATTGAGGATTGAGTATTGAGGATTGAGGATTGAGGATTGAAGGTTGAATATTGATGATTGATGATTGAGGATCGAGGATTGAGGGTTGTGGATTGAGGACGAGGACTGAGGGTTGAGTATTGATGTTTGAGGTCTGTGGATTAAGGATTGAGGATTGAGAATTGAGGATTGAGGATTGAGGATTGAAGATTGAGGATTGGGTGTTGAAGATTGAAGATTGAGGATTGAGGATCGAAGATCGAGTATTGAGGATTGAAGATTGAGGATTGAGGATTGAGGATTGAGGATTGAGGATTGAGGATTGAGGATTGAAGATTGAGGATTGTGGATTGAGGATTGATGATTGAGGATTGAAGATTGAGGATTGGGTATTGAGGATTGAAGAATGAGGATTAAGGATTGAGGATTGAGGATTGACGATTGAAGGTTGAGTACTGGGGATTGAAGATTGACGTTTGAGGATTGAGGATTGAGGATTGAGGATTGAGGATTGAGGATTGAGGATTGAAGATTGAGTATTGAGGATTGAAGATTGAGGATTGAGGATTGAGGATTGAGGATTGATGATTGAGTATTGAGGACTGATGGTTGAGGGTTGAGTGTTGAATACTGAGGATTGAGGATTGAGCATTGAGGATTGAGGATCGAGGATTGAAGATTGAGAATTGATGATTGAAGATGGGAGGATTGAGGATTGAGGTTTGAAGATTGAGGACAAGTACTGACGGTTGAGGATTGAGGTTTGAGGATTGTGGATTGAGGATTGAGAATCAGGGCTGAGGGTTGAGGATTGAGGTTTGAGTATAGAATCCTGAGTATTCAGGATATTCTATTGAGGATTGAGGATTGACTACTGATTGTTGTGGACTGAGGGCTGAAGGTTGAGGACTCAGGATTGAGGATTGAGGATTGAATATTGAGGATTGGGGACTGAGTGTTGAGGGTTGAGTGATGAGAATTGATGTTTGTGGATAGAGATTTGAAGATTGCAGACTGAGAATTGAGTATTGAAAGCTGTGAATTGAGGATATTCTATTGAGGATTGAGGATTGACAACTGATTGATGCGGACTCAGGGCTGAAGATTGAGGATTCAGGATTGAGGATTCAGGATTGAGGTTTGAGGACTGAGGATTGAGGATTGAGTATTGAGGATTGAGGATTGAGGATTGAAGACTGAGGATTGGGTATTGAGGATTGAACATTGAGGATTGAGGGTTATGGATTGAGGATTGAGAATTGAGGATTGAAGATTGAATATTAATGACTGAAGATTGAGGATTGAGGATTGAGAGTTGTAAATTGAGGACGAGGACTGAGGGTTGAGTATTGATGTTTGAAGTCTGGGGTCTGAGGATTGAGGATTGAGAATTGAAGATTGAGGATTGAGGATTGAAGATTGCGGATTCGGTATTGAGGATTGAAGAATAAGGATTGAGGAGTGAGGACTGAGGATTGAGGATTGCAGATTGAGCATTGAGGATTGAAGATTGAGGATTGAGGATTGAGCATTGAGGATTGAGTATTTAGGGTTGAGGATTGAAGATTGAGTATTGAGGATTGAAGATTGAGGATTGAGGATTGAGGATTGAGGATTGAGGATTGAAGGTTGAGGATTGGGGATTGAGGATTGAGGATTGAGGGTTGAGAATTGAGGATTGAGGATTGAGGATTGAACATTGAGGATTGGGTGTTGAGGATTGAAGAATGAGGATTGAGGATTGTGGATTGAGGATTGAGGATTGAAGATTGAGTATTGAGGATTGAGTATTGAAGATTGAGGATATGGGACTGAGGATTGATGATTGAGGATTGAGGATTGAGAATTGAGGATTGAGGGTTGAGGATTGAGGATAGAAGTATTGAGGATTGAGTATTGAGGGTTGAAGATTAAGATTCAGGATTCAGGATTGAGGATTGAGGATTGAAGATTTAGTATTGAGGATTGAAGATTAAGATTGAGGATTCAGGATTGAGGATTGAGGATTGAAGATTGGGGATTGGGGACTGAGTATTGAGGGTTGAGTGATGAGAATTGATGTTTGTGTATAGAGATCTGAAGATTGCAGATTGAGAATTGAGTATTGAAAGCTGTGAATTGAGGATATTCTATTGAGGATTGAGGATTGACAACTGATTGATGCGGACTCAGGGCTGAAGATTGAGGATTCAGGATTGAGGATTCAGGATTGAGGTTTGAGGACTGAGGATTGAGGATTGAGTATTGAGGATTGAGCATTGAGGATTGAAGACTGAGGATTGGGTATTGAGGATTGAACATTGAGGATTGAGGGTTATGGATTGAGGATTGAGAATTGAGGATTGAAGATTGAATATTAATGATTGAAGATTGAGGATTGAGGATTGAGGGTTGTGAATTGAGGACGAGGACTGAGGGTTGAGTATTGATGTTTGAAGTCTGGGGTCTGAGGATTGAGGATTGAGAATTGAGGATTGAGGATTGAGGATTGAAGATTGCGGATTCGGTATGGAGGATTGAAGAATGAGGATTGAGGAGTGAGGACTGAGGATTGAGGATTGCAGATTGAGTACTGAGGATTGAAGATTGAGGATTGGGGATTGAGGATTGAAGATTGAGGACTGAGTGCTGAGGGTTGAGAGACGAGAATTGGTGTTTGTGGATTGAGATTTGAAGATTGAAGAATGGGGATTGTGTATTGAAAACTGTGAATTGACGATATTCTATTGAGGATCGAGGATTGACAATTGATTGTTGAGGACTGAGGGCTGAAGATTGAGGATTCAGGATTGAGGATTCGGTATTGAGGTTTGAGGACTGAGGGTTGAGGGTTGAGGATTGAGGATTGAGGATTGACGCTTGAGGATTGAGGGTTGAGGATTGAGGATTGAAGATTGAGGATTGGGTACTGAGGCTTGAAGAATGAGGATTGAGGATTGAGGATTGAGGATTGAAGAATGAGTATTGAGGATTGAATATTGACGATTGAGGATTGAGGATTGAGGATTGAGGATTGAGGATTGAGGATTGAGGATTGAAGATTGAATATTGAGGATTGAGGATTGAAGATTGAGTATTGAGGATTGAAGATTGAGGATCGAGGATAGAGGACTGAGGATAGAGGATTGAAGATTGAGTATTGAGGATTGAAGGTTGAGGATTGAAGATTGAGTATTGAGGATTCAGAATTGTGGTTTGAGGACTGAGGGTTGAGGATTGAAGATTAAGTACTGAGGACTGAAGATTGGGGATTGAGGATTGAGAATTGAGGATTGACGATGAGGTCTGAGGGTTGAGGATTGAGGATTGAGGATTGAAGATTGAGTAATGAGGATTGAATATTGAGGATTGAGGGTTGAGGATTGAGG
This sequence comes from Calliopsis andreniformis, assembly GCF_051401765.1. Lineage (NCBI taxonomy): Eukaryota > Metazoa > Arthropoda > Insecta > Hymenoptera > Andrenidae > Calliopsis > Calliopsis andreniformis. The sequence continues at coordinate 637,137 of NW_027480601.1, read as the reverse complement.
ATTGAGGATTGAGGATTCAGGATTGAGGATTGAGGGTTGAAGATTGAGTGTTGAGGATTGAAGGTTGAGGATTGAGGATTGAGGATTGAGGATTGAGGATTGAAGATTGAGGACTGAGGGCTGAGGATTGAGGATTGAGAATTGTGGATTGAGGATTGAAGATTGAGGATTGGGTGTTGAAGATTGAAGAATGAGGATTGAGGATTGACGATTGAGGATTGATGATTGAAGATTGAGTATTAAGGATTGAAGATTGAGGATTGAGGATTGAGGATTGAGGATTGAGGATTGAGGATTGAGGATTGAAGGTTGAGGATTGGATATTGCGTATTGAACATTGAGGATTGAGGATTGAGGATTGAGGATTGAGGATTGAAGATTGAGGATTGAGGATCGAAAATCGAGTATTGAGGATTGAAGATTGAGGATTGAGGATTGAGGATTGAGGATTGAGGATTGAGGATTGAGGATTGAAGATTGAGGATTGTGGATTGAGGATTGATGATTGAGGATTGAAGATTGAGGATTGGGTATTGAGGATTGAAGAATGAGGATTAAGGATTGAGGATTGAGGATTGACGATTGAAGGTTGAGTACTGGGGATTGAAGATTGACGTTTGAGGATTGAGGATTGAGGATTGAGGATTGAGGATTGAGGATTGAGGATTGAAGATTGAGTATTGAGGATTGAAGATTGAGGATTGAGGATTGAGGATTGAGGATTGATGATTGAGTATTGAGGACTGATGGTTGAGGGTTGAGTGTTGAATACTGAGAATTGAGGATTGAGCATTGAGGATTGAGGATCGAGGATTGAAGATTGAGTATTGATGATTGAAGATGGGAGGATTGAGGATTGAGGTTTGAAGATTGAGGACGAGTACTGACGGTTGAGGATTGAGGTTTGAGGATTGTGGATTGAGGATTGAGAATCAGGGCTGAGGGTTGAGGATTGAGGTTTGAGTATAGAATCCTGAGTATTCAGGATATTCTATTGAGGATTGAGGATTGACTACTGATTGTTGTGGACTGAGGGCTGAAGGTTGAGGACTCAGGATTGAGGATTGAGGATTGAATATTGAGGATTGGGGACTGAGTGTTGAGGGTTGAGTGATGAGAATTGATGTTTGTGGATAGAGATTTGAAGATTGCAGACTGAGAATTGAGTATTGAAAGCTGTGAATTGAGGATATTCTATTGAGGATTGAGGATTGACAACTGATTGATGCGGACTCAGGGCTGAAGATTGAGGATTCAGGATTGAGGATTCAGGATTGAGGTTTGAGGACTGAGGATTGAGGATTGAGTATTGAGGATTGAGGATTGAGGATTGAAGACTGAGGATTGGGTATTGAGGATTGAACATTGAGGATTGAGGGTTATGGATTGAGGATTGAGAATTGAGGATTGAAGATTGAATATTAATGACTGAAGATTGAGGATTGAGGATTGAGGGTTGTAAATTGAGGACGAGGACTGAGGGTTGAGTATTGATGTTTGAAGTCTGGGGTCTGAGGATTGAGGATTGAGAATTGAGGATTGAGGATTGAGTATTGAAGATTGCGGATTCGGTATTGAGGATTGAAGAATGAGGATTGAGGAGTGAGGACTGAGGATTGAGGATTGCAGATTGAGCATTGAGGATTGAAGATTGAGGATTGAGGATTGAGTATTTAGGGTTGAGGATTGAAGATTGAGTATTGAGGATTGAAGATTGAGGATTGAGGATTGAGGATTGAGGATTGAGGATTGAAGGTTGAGGATTGGGGATTGAGGATGGAAGATTGAGGATTGAGCATTGAGGATTGAGAATTCATGATTGAGGATTGAAGATTGAGTATTGAGGATTGAAGTTTGAGGATTGAGGATTGAGGATTGAAGATTGAGGACTGAGTGCTGAGGGTTGAGAGACGAGGATTGGTGTTTGTGGATTGAGATTTGAAGATTGAAGAATGGGGATTGTGTATTGAAAACTGTGAATTGACGATATTCTATTGAGGATCGAGGATCGACAATTGATTGTTGAGGACTGAGGGCTGAAGGTGAGGATTCAGGATTGAGGATTCGGTATTGAGGTTTGAGGACTGAGGGTTGAGGCTTGAGGATTGAGGATTGAGGATTGACGCTTGAGGATTGAGGGTTGAGGATTGAGGATTGAAGATTGAGGATAGGGTACTGAGGCTTGAAGAATGAGGATTGAGGATTGAGGATTGAGGATTGAAGATTGAGTATTGAGGATTGAAGATTGACGATTGAGGATTGAGGATTGAGGATTGAGGATTGAGGATTGAGGATTGAGGATTGAGGATTGAGGATTGAGGATTGAGGATTGAAGATTGAGTATTGAGGATTGAGGATTGAAGATTGAGTATTGAGGATTGAAGATTGAGGATTGAGGATTGAAGATTGAGTATTGAGGATTGAAGGTTGAGGATTGAAGATTGAGTATTGAGGATTCAGAATTGTGGTTTGAGGACTGAGGGTTGAGGATTGAAGATTAAGTACTGAGGACTGAAGATTGGGGATTGAGGATTGAGAATTGAGTATTGACGATGAGGTCTGAGGGTTGAGGATTGAGGATTGAGGATTGAAGTTTGAGTATTGAGGATTGAATATTGAGGATTGAGGGTTGAGGATTGAGGATTGAGGATTGAGGATTGAGGATTGAGTATTGAGGATTGAAGATTGAGTGTTGAGGATTGAAGGTTGAGGATTGAGGATTGAGGATTGAGGATTGAGGATTGAAGATTGAGGATTGAGAATTGAGGATTGAGGATTGAGTATTGAGTATTGAAGATTGAATATTTATGATTGAAGATTGAGGATTGAGGATTGAGGGTTGTGGATTGAGGACGAGGACTGAGGGTTGAGCATTGATGCCTGAGGTCTGAGGATTGAGGATTGAGGATTGCTAACTGAGGATTGAGGATTGAGGATTGAAGATTGAGGATTGAGAATTGAGGATTGACGATGAGGTCTGAGGGTTGAGGATTGAGGATTGAGGATTGAAGATTGAGTATTGAGGATTGAATATTGAGGATTGAGGATTGAGGATTGAGGATTGAAGATTGAGGATTGGGTATTGAGGATTGAACATTGAGGATTGAGGATTGAGTATTGAGGATTGAGGATTGAGGATTGAAGGTTGAATATTGATGATTGATGATTGAGGATCGAGGATTGAGGGTTGTGGATTGAGGACGAGGACTGAGGGTTGAGTATTGATGTTTGAGGTCTGTGGATTAAGGATTGAGGATTGAGAATTGAGGATTGAGGATTGAGGATTGAAGATTGAGGATTGGGTGTTGAAGATTGAAGATTGAGGATTGAGGATCGAAGATCGAGTATTGAGGATTGAAGATTGAGGATTGAGGATTGAGGATTGAGGATTGAGGATTGAGGATTGAGGATTGAAGATTGAGGATTGTGGATTGAGGATTGATGATTGAGGATTGAAGATTGAGGATTGGGTATTGAGGATTGAAGAATGAGGATTAAGGATTGAGGATTGAGGATTGACGATTGAAGGTTGAGTACTGGGGATTGAAGATTGACGTTTGAGGATTGAGGATTGAGGATTGAGGATTGAGGATTGAGGATTGAGGATTGAAGATTGAGTATTGAGGATTGAAGATTGAGGATTGAGGATTGAGGATTGAGGATTGATGATTGAGTATTGAGGACTGATGGTTGAGGGTTGAGTGTTGAATACTGAGAATTGAGGATTGAGCATTGAGGATTGAGGATCGAGGATTGAAGATTGAGTATTGATGATTGAAGATGGGAGGATTGAGGATTGAGGTTTGAAGATTGAGGACGAGTACTGACGGTTGAGGATTGAGGTTTGAGGATTGTGGATTGAGGATTGAGAATCAGGGCTGAGGGTTGAGGATTGAGGTTTGAGTATAGAATCCTGAGTATTCAGGATATTCTATTGAGGATTGAGGATTGACTACTGATTGTTGTGGACTGAGGGCTGAAGGTTGAGGACTCAGGATTGAGGATTGAGGATTGAATATTGAGGATTGGGGACTGAGTGTTGAGGGTTGAGTGATGAGAATTGATGTTTGTGGATAGAGATTTGAAGATTGCAGACTGAGAATTGAGTATTGAAAGCTGTGAATTGAGGATATTCTATTGAGGATTGAGGATTGACAACTGATTGATGCGGACTCAGGGCTGAAGATTGAGGATTCAGGATTGAGGATTCAGGATTGAGGTTTGAGGACTGAGGATTGAGGATTGAGTATTGAGGATTGAGGATTGAGGATTGAAGACTGAGGATTGGGTATTGAGGATTGAACATTGAGGATTGAGGGTTATGGATTGAGGATTGAGAATTGAGGATTGAAGATTGAATATTAATGACTGAAGATTGAGGATTGAGGATTGAGGGTTGTAAATTGAGGACGAGGACTGAGGGTTGAGTATTGATGTTTGAAGTCTGGGGTCTGAGGATTGAGGATTGAGAATTGAGGATTGAGGATTGAGTATTGAAGATTGCGGATTCGGTATTGAGGATTGAAGAATGAGGATTGAGGAGTGAGGACTGAGGATTGAGGATTGCAGATTGAGCATTGAGGATTGAAGATTGAGGATTGAGGATTGAGCATTGAGGATTGAGTATTTAGGGTTGAGGATTGAAGATTGAGTATTGAGGATTGAAGATTGAGGATTGAGGATTGAGGATTGAGGATTGAGGATTGAAGGTTGAGGATTGGGGATTGAGGATGGAAGATTGAGGATTGAGCATTGAGGATTGAGAATTCATGATTGAGGATTGAAGATTGAGTATTGAGGATTGAAGTTTGAGGATTGAGGATTGAGGATTGAAGATTGAGGACTGAGTGCTGAGGGTTGAGAGACGAGGATTGGTGTTTGTGGATTGAGATTTGAAGATTGAAGAATGGGGATTGTGTATTGAAAACTGTGAATTGACGATATTCTATTGAGGATCGAGGATCGACAATTGATTGTTGAGGACTGAGGGCTGAAGGTGAGGATTCAGGATTGAGGATTCGGTATTGAGGTTTGAGGACTGAGGGTTGAGGCTTGAGGATTGAGGATTGAGGATTGACGCTTGAGGATTGAGGGTTGAGGATTGAGGATTGAAGATTGAGGATAGGGTACTGAGGCTTGAAGAATGAGGATTGAGGATTGAGGATTGAGGATTGAAGATTGAGTATTGAGGATTGAAGATTGACGATTGAGGATTGAGGATTGAGGATTGAGGATTGAGGATTGAGGATTAAGGATTGAGGATTGAGGATTGAGGATTGAGGATTGAAGATTGAGTATTGAGGATTGAGGATTGAAGATTGAGTATTGAGGATTGAAGATTGAGGATTGAGGATTGAAGATTGAGTATTGAGGATTGAAGGTTGAGGATTGAAGATTGAGTATTGAGGATTCAGAATTGTGGTTTGAGGACTGAGGGTTGAGGATTGAAGATTAAGTACTGAGGACTGAAGATTGGGGATTGAGGATTGAGAATTGAGTATTGACGATGAGGTCTGAGGGTTGAGGATTGAGGATTGAGGATTGAAGTTTGAGTATTGAGGATTGAATATTGAGGATTGAGGGTTGAGGATTGAGGATTGAGGATTGAGGATTGAGGATTGAGTATTGAGGATTGAAGATTGAGTGTTGAGGATTGAAGGTTGAGGATTGAGGATTGAGGATTGAGGATTGAGGATTGAAGATTGAGGATTGAGAATTGAGGATTGAGGATTGAGTATTGAGTATTGAAGATTGAATATTTATGATTGAAGATTGAGGATTGAGGATTGAGGGTTGTGGATTGAGGACGAGGACTGAGGGTTGAGCATTGATGCCTGAGGTCTGAGGATTGAGGATTGAGGATTGCTAACTGAGGATTGAGGATTGAGGATTGAAGATTGAGGATTGAGAATTGAGGATTGACGATGAGGTCTGAGGGTTGAGGATTGAGGATTGAGGATTGAAGATTGAGTATTGAGGATTGAATATTGAGGATTGAGGATTGAGGATTGAGGATTGAAGATTGAGGATTGGGTATTGAGGATTGAACATTGAGGATTGAGGATTGAGTATTGAGGATTGAGGATTGAGGATTGAAGGTTGAATATTGATGATTGATGATTGAGGATCGAGGATTGAGGGTTGTGGATTGAGGACGAGGACTGAGGGTTGAGTATTGATGTTTGAGGTCTGTGGATTAAGGATTGAGGATTGAGAATTGAGGATTGAGGATTGAGGATTGAAGATTGAGGATTGGGTGTTGAAGATTGAAGATTGAGGATTGAGGATCGAAGATCGAGTATTGAGGATTGAAGATTGAGGATTGAGGATTGAGGATTGAGGATTGAGGATTGAGGATTGAGGATTGAAGATTGAGGATTGTGGATTGAGGATTGATGATTGAGGATTGAAGATTGAGGATTGGGTATTGAGGATTGAAGAATGAGGATTAAGGATTGAGGATTGAGGATTGACGATTGAAGGTTGAGTACTGGGGATTGAAGATTGACGTTTGAGGATTGAGGATTGAGGATTGAGGATTGAGGATTGAGGATTGAGGATTGAAGATTGAGTATTGAGGATTGAAGATTGAGGATTGAGGATTGAGGATTGAGGATTGATGATTGAGTATTGAGGACTGATGGTTGAGGGTTGAGTGTTGAATACTGAGGATTGAGGATTGAGCATTGAGGATTGAGGATCGAGGATTGAAGATTGAGTATTGATGATTGAAGATGGGAGGATTGAGGATTGAGGTTTGAAGATTGAGGACGAGTACTGACGGTTGAGGATTGAGGTTTGAGGATTGTGGATTGAGGATTGAGAATCAGGGCTGAGGGTTGAGGATTGAGGTTTGAGTATAGAATCCTGAGTATTCAGGATATTCTATTGAGGATTGAGGATTGACTACTGATTGTTGTGGACTGAGGGCTGAAGGTTGAGGACTCAGGATTGAGGATTGAGGATTGAATATTGAGGATTGGGGACTGAGTGTTGAGGGTTGAGTGATGAGAATTGATGTTTGTGGATAGAGATTTGAAGATTGCAGACTGAGAATTGAGTATTGAAAGCTGTGAATTGAGGATATTCTATTGAGGATTGAGGATTGACAACTGATTGATGCGGACTCACGGCTGAAGATTGAGGATTCAGGATTGAGGATTCAGGATTGAGGTTTGAGGACTGAGGATTGAGGATTGAGTATTGAGGATTGAGGATTGAGGATTGAAGACTGAGGATTGGGTATTGAGGATTGAACATTGAGGATTGAGGGTTATGGATTGAGGATTGAGAATTGAGGATTGAAGATTGAATATTAATGACTGAAGATTGAGGATTGAGGATTGAGAGTTGTAAATTGAGGACGAGGACTGAGGGTTGAGTATTGATGTTTGAAGTCTGGGGTCTGAGGATTGAGGATTGAGAATTGAAGATTGAGGATTGAGGATTGAAGATTGCGGATTCGGTATTGAGGATTGAAGAATAAGGATTGAGGAGTGAGGACTGAGGATTGAGGATTGCAGATTGAGCATTGAGGATTGAAGATTGAGGATTGAGGATTGAGCATTGAGGATTGAGTATTTAGGGTTGAGGATTGAAGATTGAGTATTGAGGATTGAAGATTGAGGATTGAGGATTGAGGATTGAGGATTGAGGATTGAAGGTTGAGGATTGGGGATTGAGGATGGAAGATTGAGGATTGAGCATTGAGGATTGAGGATTCATGATTGAGGATTGAAGATTGAGTATTGAGGATTGAAGTTTGAGGATTGAGGATTGAGGATTGAAGATTGAGGACTGAGTGCTGAGGGTTGAGAGACGAGGATTGGTGTTTGTGGATTGAGATTTGAAGATTGAAGAATGGGGATTGTGTATTGAAAACTGTGAATTGACGATATTCTATTGAGGATCGAGGATCGACAATTGATTGTTGAGGACTGAGGGCTGAAGGTGACGATTCAGGATTGAGGATTCGGTATTGAGGTTTGAGGACTGAGGGTTGAGGCTTGAGGATTGAGGATTGACGCTTGAGGATTGAGGGTTGAGGATTGAGGATTGAAGATTGAGGATTGGGTACTGAGGCTTGAAGAATGAGGATTGAGGATTGAGGATTGAGGATTGAAGATTGAGTATTGAGGATTGAAGATTGACGATTGAGGATTGAGGATTGAGGATTGAGGATTGAGGATTGAGGATTGAGGATTGAAGATTGAGTGTTGAGGATTGAGGATTGAAGATTGAGTATTGAGGATTGAAGATTGAGGATTGAGGATTGAAGATTGAGTATTGAGGATTGAAGGTTGAGGATTGAAGATTGAGTATTGAGGATTCAGAATTGTGGTTTGAGGACTGAGGGTTGAGGATTGAAGATTAAGTACTGAGGACTGAAGATTGGGGATTGAGGATTGAGAATTGAGTATTGACGATGAGGTCTGAGGGTTGAGGATTGAGGATTGAGGATTGAAGATTGAGTATTGAGGATTGAATATTGAGGATTGAGGGTTGAGGATTGAGGATTGAGGATTGAGGATTGAGGATTGAGTATTGAGGATTGAAGATTGAGTGTTGAGGATTGAAGGTTGAGGATTGAGGATTGAGGATTGAGGATTGAGGATTGAAGATTGAGGATTGAGAATTGAGGATTGAGGATTGAGTATTGAGTATTGAAGATTGAATATTTATGATTGAAGATTGAGGATTGAGGATTGAGGGTTGTGGATTGAGGACGAGGACTGAGGGTTGAGCATTGATGCCTGAGGTCTGAGGATTGAGGATTGAGGATTGCTAACTGAGGATTGAGGATTGAGGATTGAAGATTGAGGATTGAGAATTGAGGATTGACGATGAGGTCTGAGGGTTGAGGATTGAGGATTGAGGATTGAAGATTGAGTATTGAGGATTGAATATTGAGGATTGAGGATTGAGGATTGTGGATTGAAGATTGAGGATTGGGTATTGAGGATTGAACATTGAGGATTGAGGATTGAGTATTGAGGATTGAGGATTGAGGATTGAAGGTTGAATATTGATGATTGATGATTGAGGATCGAGGATTGAGGGTTGTGGATTGAGGACGAGGACTGAGGGTTGAGTATTGATGTTTGAGGTCTGTGGATTAAGGATTGAGGATTGAGAATTGAGGATTGAGGATTGAGGATTGAAGATTGAGGATTGGGTGTTGAAGATTGAAGAATGAGGATTGAGGATTGAGGATTGAGGATTGAGGATTGAAGATTGAGTATTAAGGATTGAAGATTGAGGATTGAGGATTGAGGATTGAAGATTGAGGATTGAGGATTGAAGGTTGCGGATTGGGTATTGCGTATTGAACATTGAGGATTGAGGATTGAGGATTGAGGATTGAGGATTGAAGATTGAGGATTGAGGATCGAAGATTGAGTATTGAGGATTGAAGATTGAGGATTGAGGATTGAGGATTGAAGATTGAGGATTGAGGATTGAGGATTGAAGATTGAGGATTGTGGATTGAGGATTGATGATTGAGGATTGAAGATTGAGGATTGGGTATTGAGGATTGAAGAATGAGGATTAAGGATTGAGGATTGAGGATTGACGATTGAAGGTTGAGTACTGGGGATTGAAGATTGACGTTTGAGGATTGAGGATTGAGGATTGAGGATTGAGGATTGAGGATTGAGGATTGAAGATTGAGTATTGAGGATTGAAGATTGAGGATTGAGGATTGAGGATTGAGGATTGATGATTGAGTATTGAGGACTGATGGTTGAGGGTTGAGTGTTGAATACTGAGGATTGAGGATTGAGCATTGAGGATTGAGGATCGAGGATTGAAGATTGAGTATTGATGATTGAAGATGGGAGGATTGAGGATTGAGGTTTGAAGATTGAGGACGAGTACTGACGGTTGAGGATTGAGGTTTGAGGATTGTGGATTGAGGATTGAGAATCAGGGCTGAGGGTTGAGGATTGAGGTTTGAGTATAGAATCCTGAGTATTCAGGATATTCTATTGAGGATTGAGGATTGACTACTGATTGTTGTGGACTGAGGGCTGAAGGTTGAGGACTCAGGATTGAGGATAGAGGATTGAATATTGAGGATTGGGGACTGAGTGTTGAGGGTTGAGTGATGAGAATTGATGTTTGTGGATAGAGATTTGAAGATTGCAGACTGAGAATTGAGTATTGAAAGCTGTGAATTGAGGATATTCTATTGAGGATTGAGGATTGACAACTGATTGATGCGGACTCAGGGCTGAAGATTGAGGATTCAGGATTGAGGATTCAGGATTGAGGTTTGAGGACTGAGGATTGAGGATTGAGTATTGAGGATTGAGGATTGAGGATTGAAGACTGAGGATTGGGTATTGAGGATTGAACATTGAGGATTGAGGGTTATGGATTGAGGATTGAGAATTGAGGATTGAAGATTGAATATTAATGACTGAAGATTGAGGATTGAGGATTGAGAGTTGTAAATTGAGGACGAGGACTGAGGGTTGAGTATTGATGTTTGAAGTCTGGGGTCTGAGGATTGAGGATTGAGAATTGAAGATTGAGGATTGAGGATTGAAGATTGCGGATTCGGTATTGAGGATTGAAGAATAAGGATTGAGGAGTGAGGACTGAGGATTGAGGATTGCAGAGTGAGCATTGAGGATTGAAGATTGAGGATTGAGGATTGAGCATTGAGGATTGAGTATTTAGGGTTGAGGATTGAAGATTGAGTATTGAGGATTGAAGATTGAGGATTGAGGATTGAGGATTGAGGATTGAGGATTGAAGGTTGAGGATTGGGGATTGAGGATGGAAGATTGAGGATTGAGCATTGAGGATTGAGGATTCATGATTGAGGATTGAAGATTGAGTATTGAGGATTGAAGTTTGAGGATTGAGGATTGAGGATTGAAGATTGAGGACTGAGTGCTGAGGGTTGAGAGACGAGGATTGGTGTTTGTGGATTGAGATTTGAAGATTGAAGAATGGGGATTGTGTATTGAAAACTGTGAATTGACGATATTCTATTGAGGATCGAGGATCGACAATTGATTGTTGAGGACTGAGGGCTGAAGGTGAGGATTCAGGATTGAGGATTCGGTATTGAGGTTTGAGGACTGAGGGTTGAGGGTTGAGGATTGAGGATTGACGCTTGAGGATTGAGGGTTGAGGATTGAGGATTGAGGGTTGAGGATTGAGGATTGAGGATTGAGGATTGAGGATTGAGTATTGAGGATTGAAGATTGAGTGTTGAGGATTGAAGGTTGTGGATTGAGGATTGAGGATTGAGGATTGAGGATTGAAGATTGAGGATTGAGAATTGAGGATTGAGGATTGAGTATTGAGTATTGAAGATTGAATATTTATGATTGAAGATTGAGGATTGAGGATTGAGGGTTGTGGATTGAGGACGAGGACTGAGGGTTGAGCATTGATGCCTGAGGTCTGAGGATTGAGGATTGAGGATTGCTAACTGAGGATTGAGGATTGAGGATTGAAGATTGAGGATTGAGAATTGAGGATTGACGATGAGGTCTGAGGGTTGAGGATTGAGGATTGAGGATTGAAGATTGAGTATTGAGGATTGAATATTGAGGATTGAGGATTGAGGATTGAGGATTGAAGATTGAGGATTGGGTATTGAGGATTGAACATTGAGGATTGAGGATTGAGTATTGAGGATTGAGGATTGAGGATTGAAGGTTGAATATTGATGATTGATGATTGAGGATCGAGGATTGAGGGTTGTGGATTGAGGACGAGGACTGAGGGTTGAGTATTGATGTTTGAGGTCTGTGGATTAAGGATTGAGGATTGAGAATTGAGGATTGAGGATTGAGGATTGAAGATTGAGGATTGGGTGTTGAAGATTGAAGAATGAGGATTGAGGATTGAGGATTGAGGATTGAGGATTGAAGATTGAGTATTAAGGATTGAAGATTGAGGATTGAGGATTGAGGATTGAAGATTGAGGATTGAGGATTGAAGGTTGAGGATTGGGTATTGCGTATTGAACATTGAGGATTGAGGATTGAGGATTGAGGATTGAGGATTGAAGATTGAGGATTGACGATCGAAGATTGAGTATTGAGGATTGAAGATTGAGGATTGAGGATTGAGGATTGAAGATTGAGGATTGAGGATTGAGGATTGAAGATTGAGGATTGTGGATTGAGGATTGATGATTGAGGATTGAAGATTGAGGATTGGGTATTGAGGATTGAAGAATGAGGATTAAGGATTGAGGATTGAGGATTGACGATTGAAGGTTGAGTACTGGGGATTGAAGATTGACGTTTGAGGATTGAGGATTGAGGATTGAGGATTGAGGATTGAGGATTGAGGATTGAAGATTGAGTATTGAGGATTGAAGATTGAGGATTGAGGATTGAGGATTGAGGATTGATGATTGAGTATTGAGGACTGATGGTTGAGGGTTGAGTGTTGAATACTGAGGATTGAGGATTGAGCATTGAGGATTGAGGATTGAGGATTGAAGATTGAGTATTGATGATTGAAGATGGGAGGATTGAGGATTAAGGTTTGAAGATTGAGGACGAGTACTGACGGTTGAGGATTGAGGTTTGAGGATTGTGGATTGAGGATTGAGAATAAGGGCTGAGGGTTGAGGATTGAGGTTTGAGTATAGAATCCTGAGAATTCAGGATATTCTATTGAGGATTGAGGATTGACTACTGATTGTTGTGGACTGAGGGCTGAAGGTTGAGGACTCAGGATTGAGGATTGAGGATTGAAGATTGAGCATTGGGTATTGAGGATTGAAGAATGAGGATTGAAGATTGAGGATTGGGGATTGAGGATTGAAGAATGAGGATTGAGGATTTGTAATTGAGGATTGAGGATTGAAGACTGAGTATTGAGGATTGAAGATTGAGGATTGAGGATTGAGGATTGAGGATTGAGGATTGAAGATTGAGGATTGGGGACTGAGGTTTGACGATAGAGGATTGAGTATTGAGGTTTGAGAATTGAGGATTGATTATTGAAGATTGAATATTGAGGATTGAAGATGGAGGATTGAGGATTGAGGATTGAGGATTGAGGATTGAGGATGAGGGCTGAGGGTTGAGGATTGAGGTTCGAGGGCTGAGGACTGAGGATTGAGGATTGAGAATTGAGGATTGAGGATTGAGGAATGAAGATTGAGGATTGGGTATTGAGGATTGAAGAATGAGGATTGAGGATTGAGGATTGAGGATTGAGCATTGAAGATTGAGGATTGAGGATTGAGGATTGAATACTGAGTATTGAGGATTGAAGATTGTGGATTGAGGATTGAGGGTTGAGGATTGAGTTTTGAGGATTAAGCATTGAGGATTGAGGACTGAGGATTGAGTATTGGGGATTCAGCATTGAGGATTGAAGATTGAGGACTGGGGATTGAGGATTGAAGATTGAGGATTCAGGATTGTGGATTCGGGATTGAGGATTGGGGATTGAGGATTGACGATTTGGGATTGAGCATTGAGGATTGAGAATTGAGGATTGAGGATTGAATATTGAGTATTGAGTATTGAAGATTGAGGATTGAGGATTGAGAATTGAAGATTGAGGACTGAGTGCTGAGGGTTGAGTGATGAGAATTCATGTTTGTGGATTGAGATTTGAAGATCGAAGAATGGGGATTGAGTATTGAAAACTGTGAATTGAGTATATTCTATTGAGGTCTGAGGATTGACAATTGATTGTTGTGGACAGAGGGCTGAAGATTGAGGATTCAGGATTGAGGATTCCGGATTGAGGATTCAGGACTGAGGATTGAGGGTTGACGATTGAGGATTGAGGATTGACGCTTGAGGATTGAGGATTGAGGATGGAGGATTGAAGAGAGAGGACTGAGTATTGAGGATTGAGTGTTGAGAATTGATGTTTGCGGATTAAGATTTGATTATTGAATTTTGTGGATTGAGTATTGAACCATGAGAATTCAGGATATTCTATTGAGTATTGAGAACTGAGAATTGATGGTTGAGTATTGAGGATTGATGGTTGAGGGTTTTGTGTTGAATATTGAGGATTGCGGATTGAGGATTGAGGATTGAGGATTGAATATTGAGGATTGGGGACTGAGTGTTGAGGGTTGAGCGATGAGAATTGGTGTTTGTGGATAGAGATTTGAAGATTGCAGAATGAGTATTGAGTAATGAAAGCTGTGAATTGATGATATTCTGTTGAGGATTGAGGATTCACAACTGATTGCTGAGGACTAAGGGCTGAAGATTGAGGATTCAGGATTGAGGATTCAGGATTGAGGTTTGAGGACTGAGGATTGAGGATTGAGGATTGAGCATTGAGGATTGAAGACTGAGGATTGGGTATTGAGGATTGAACATTGAGGATTGAGGGTTATGGATTGAGGATTGAGAATTGAGGATTGAAGATTGAATATTAATGATTGAAGATTGAGGATTGAGGATTGAGGGTTGTGAATTGAGGACGAGGACTGAGGGTTGAGTATTGATGTTTGAAGTCTGGGGTCTGAGGATTGAGGATTGAGAATTGAGGATTGAGGATTGAGGATTGAAGATTGCGGATTCGGTATGGAGGATTGAAGAATGAGGATTGAGGAGTGAGGACTGAGGATTGAGGATTGCAGATTGAGTACTGAGGATTGAAGATTGAGGATTGAGGATTGAGGATTGAAGATTGAGGACTGAGTGCTGAGGGTTGAGAGACGAGAATTGGTGTTTGTGGATTGAGATTTGAAGATTGAAGAATGGGGATTGTGTATTGAAAACTGTGAATTGACGATATTCTATTGAGGATCGAGGATTGACAATTGATTGTTGAGGACTGAGGGCTGAAGATTGAGGATTCAGGATTGAGGATTCGGTATTGAGGTTTGAGGACTGAGGGTTGAGGGTTGAGGATTGAGGATTGAGGATTGACGCTTGAGGATTGAGGGTTGAGGATTGAGGATTGAAGATTGAGGATTGGGTACTGAGGCTTGAAGAATGAGGATTGAGGATTGAGGATTGAGGATTGAAGATTGAGTATTGAGGATTGAATATTGACGACTGAGGATTGAGGATTGAGGATTGAGGATTGAGGATTGAGGATTGAGGATTGAAGATTGAATATTGAGGATTGAGGATTGAAGATTGAGTATTGAGGATTGAAGATTGAGGATCGAGGATAGAGGACTGAGGATAGAGGATTGAAGATTGAGTATTGAGGATTGAAGTTTGAGGATTGAAGATTGAGTATTGAGGATTCAGAATTGTGGTTTGAGGACTGAGGGTTGAGGATTGAAGATTAAGTACTGAGGACTGAAGATTGGGGATTGAGGATTGAGAATTGAGGATTGACGATGAGGTCTGAGGGTTGAGGATTGAGGATTGAGGATTGAAGATTGAGTAATGAGGATTGAATATTGAGGATTGAGGGTTGAGGATTGAGGATTGAGGATTGAGGATTGAGGATTGAGGATTGAGGGTTGAAGATTGAGTGTTGAGGATTGAAGGTTGAGGATTGAGGATTGAGGATTGAGGATTGAGGATTGAAGATTGAGGATTGAGGATTGAGGATTGAGGATTGAGTATTGAGTATTGAAGATTGAATATTTATGATTGAAGATTGAGGATTGAGGATTGAGGGTTGTGGATTGAGGACGAGGACTGAGGGTTGAGCATTGATGCCTGAGGTCTGAGGATTGAGGATTGAGGATTGCTAACTGAGGATTGAGGATTGAGGATTGAAGATTGAGGATTGAGGATTGAGGATTGACGATGAGGTCTGAGGGTTGAGGATTGAGGATTGAGGATTGAAGATTGAGTATTGAGGATTGAATATTGAGGATTGAGGGTTGAGGATTGAGGATTGAGGATTGAGGATTGAGGATTGAGGATTGAGGATTGAAGATTGAGTGTTGAGGATTGAAGGTTGAGGATTGAGGATTGAGGATTGAGGATTGAGGATTGAAGATTGAGGATTGAGGATTGAGGATTGAGGATTGAAGATTGAGTATTGAGGATTGAATATTGAGGATTGAGGGTTGAGGATTGAGGATTGAGGATTGAGGATTGAGGATTGAGGATTGAGGATTGAAGATTGAGTGTTGAGGATAGAACATTGAGGATTGAGGGTTGAGGATTGAGGATTGAGGACTTAGGATTGAAGATTGAAGATTGAGTATTGAGGATTGAAGGTTGAGGATTGAGGATTGAGGATTGAGGATTGATGATTGAGTATTGAGGACTGATGGTTGAGGGTTGAGTGTTGAATACTGAGGATTGAGGATTGAGCATTGAGGATTGAGGATCGAGGATTGAAGATTGAGTATTGATGATTGAAGTTGGGAGGATCGAGGATTGAGGTTTGAAGATTGAGAACGAGTACTGACGGTTGAGGATTGAGGTTTGAGGATTGTGGATTGAGGATTGAGAATCAGGGTTGAGGGTTGAGGATTGAGGTTTGAGTATAGAATCCTGAGAATTCAGGATATTCTGTTGAGGATTGAGGATTGACTACTGATTGTTGTGGACTGAGGGCTGAAGGTTGAGGACTCAGGATTGAGGATTGAGGATTGAAGATTGAGCATTGGGTATTGAGGATTGAAGAATGAGGATTGAAGATTGAGGATTGGGGATTGATGATTGAAGAATGAGGATTGAGGATTTGTAATTGAGGATTGAGGATTGAAGACTGAGTATTGAGGATTGAAGATTGAGGATTGAGGATTGAAGATTGAGTATTGAGGATTGAGGATAGAAGGTTGAAGATTGAGTATTGAGGATTGAAGTTTGAGGATTGAGGATTGAGGATTGAGGATTGAGGATTGAAGATTGAGGATTGGGGACTGAGGTTTGACGATAGAGGATTGAGTATTGAGGTTTGAGAATTGAGGATTGATTATTGGAGATTGAATATTGAGGATTGAAGATGGAGGATTGAGGATTGAGGATTGAGGATTGAGGATTGAGGATGAGGGCTGAGGGTTGAGGATTGAGGTTCGAGGGCTGAGGACTGAGGATTGAGGACTGAGAATTGAGGATTGAGGATTGAGGAATGAAGATTGAGGATTGGGTATTGAGGATTGAAGAATGAGGATTGAGGATTGAGGATTGAGGATTGAGGATTGAAGATTGAGGATTGAGGACGAGGACTGAGGGTTGAGTATTGACGTTTGAGATCTGAAGATTGCAGATTGAGAATTGAGTATTGAAAACTGTGAATTGAGGATATTCTATTGAGGATTGAGGATTGACAACTGATTGTTGCGGACTCAGGGCTGAAGATTGAGGATTCAGGATTGAGGATTCAGGATTGAGGTTTGAGGACTGAGGATTGAGGATTGAGGGTTGAGGATCGAGGATTGAGGATTGAGGATTGAAGATTGAGGATTGGGTATTGAGGATTGAACATTGAGGATTGAGGATTGAGTATTGAGGATTGAGGATTGAGGATTGAAGATTGAATATTGATGATTGATGATTGAAGTTCGACGATTGAGGGTTGTGGATTGAGCACGAGGACTGAGGGTTGAGTATTGATGTTTGAGGTCTGTGGATTAAGGATTGAGGATTGAGAATTGAGGATTGAGGATTGAGGATTGAAGATTGAGGATTGGGTGTTGAAGATTGAAGAATGAGGATTGAGGATTGAGGATTGAGGATTGAGGATTGAAGATTGAGTATTAAGGATTGAAGATTGAGGATTGAGGATTGAGGATTGAAGATTGAGGATTGAGGATTGAACATTGAGGGTTGGGTGTTGAGGATTGAAGAATGAGGATTGAGGATTGAGGATTGAGGATTGAGGATTGAAGATTGAGTATTGAGGATTGAGTATTGAAGATTGAGGATATGGGACTGAGGATTGATGATTGAGGATTGAGGATTGAGGATTGAGGATTGAGGGTTGAGGATTGAGGATAGAAGTATTGAGGATTGAGTATTGAGGGTTGAAGATTAAGATTGAGGATTCAGGATTGAGGATTGAGGATTGAAGATTTAGTATTGAGGATTGAAGATTAAGATTGAGGATTCAGGATTGAGGATTGAGGATTGAAGATTGGGGATTGGGGACTGAGTATTGAGGGTTGAGTGATGAGAATTGATGTTTGTGTATAGAGATCTGTAGATTGCAGATTGAGAATTGAGTATTGAAAGCTGTGAATTGAGGATATTCTATTGAGGATTGAGGATTGACAACTGATTGATGCGGACTCAGGGCTGAAGATTGAGGATTCAGGATTGAGGATTCAGGATTGAGGTTTGAGGACTGAGGATTGAGGATTGAGTATTGACGATTGAGGATTGAGGATTGAAGACTGAGGATTGGGTATTGAGGATTGAACATTGAGGATTGAGGGTTATGGATTGAGGATTGAGAATTGAGGATTGAAGATTGAATATTAATGATTGAAGATTGAGGATTGAGGATTGAGGGTTGTGAATTGAGGACGAGGACTGAGGGTTGAGTATTGATGTTTGAAGTCTGGGGTCTGAGGATTGAGGATTGAGAATTGAGGATTGAGGATTGAGGATTGAAGATTGCGGATTCGGTATGGAGGATTGAAGAATGAGGATTGAGGAGTGAGGACTGAGGTTTGAGGATTGCAGATTGAGTACTGAGGATTGAAGATTGAGGATTGAGGATTGAGCATTGAGGATTGAGGATTTAGGATTGAGGATTGAAGATTGAGTATTGAGGATTGAAGATTGAGGATTGAGGATTGAGGATTGAGGATTGAGGATTGAAGGTTGAGGATTGGGGATTGAGGATGGACGATTGAGGATTGAGCATTGAGGATTGAGAATTCAGGATTGAGGATTGAAGATTGAGTATTGAGGATTGAAGTTTGAGGATTGAGGATTGAGGATTGAAGATTGAGGACTGAGTGCTGAGGGTTGAGAGACGAGAATTGGTGTTTGTGGATTGAGATTTGAAGATTGAAGAATGGGGATTGTGTATTGAAAACTGTGAGTTGACGATATTCTATTGAGGATCGAGGATTGACAATTGATTGTTGAGGACTGAGGGCTGAAGATTGAGGATTCGGTATTGAGGTTTGAGGACTGAGGGTTGAGGGTTGAGGATTGAGGATTGAGGATTGACGCTTGAGGATTGAGGGTTGAGGATTGAGGATTGAAGATTGAGGATTGGGTACTGAGGCTTGAAGAATGAGTATTGAGGATTGAGGATTGAGGATTGAAGATTGAGTATTGAGGATTGAAGATTGACGATTGATGATTGAGGATTGAGGATTGAGGATTGAGGATTGAGGATTGAGGATTGAAGATTGAGGGTTGAGGATTGAGGATTGAGGATTGACGCTTGAGGATTGAGGGTTGAGGATTGAGGATTGAAGATTGAGGATTGGGTACTGAGGCTTGAAGAATGAGGATTGAGGATTGAGGATTGAGAATTGAAGATTGAGTATTGAGGATTGAAGATTGACGATTGAGGATTGAGGATTGAGGATTGAGGATTGAGGATTGAGGATTGAGGATTGAAGATTGAATATTGAGGATTGAGGATTGAAGATTGAGTATTGAGGACTGAAGATTGAGGATCGAGGATTGAGGATTGAGGATAGAGGATTGAAGATTGAGTATTGAGGATTGAAGGTTGAGGATTGAAGATTGAGTATTGAGGATTCAGAATTGTGGTTTGAGGGCTAAGGGTTGAGGATTGAAGATTAAGTACTGAGGACTGAAGATTGGGGATTGAGGATTGAGAGTTGAGGATTGACGATGAGGTCTGAGGGTTGAGGATTGAGGATTGAGGATTGAAGGTTGAGTATTGAGGATTGAATATTGAGGATTGAGGGTTGAGGATTGAGGATTGAGGATTGAGGATTGAGGATTGAGGATTGAGGGTTGAAGATTGAGTGTTGAGCGTTGAAGGTTGAGGATTGAGGATTGAGGATTGAGGATTGAGGATTGAAGATTGAGGATTGAGGATTGAGGATTGAGGATTGAGTATTGAGTATTGAAGATTGAATATTTATGATTGAAGATTGAGGATTGAGGATTGAGGGTTGTGGATTGAGGACGAGGACTGAAGGTTGAGCATTGATGCCTGAGGTCTGAGGATTGAGGATTGAGGATTGCTAACTGAGGATTGAGGATTGAGGATTGAAGATTGAGGATTGAGAATTGAGGATTGACGATGAGGTCTGAGGGTTGAGGATTGAGGATTGAGGATTGAAGATTGAGTATTGAGGATTGAATATTGAGGATTGAGGGTTGAGGATTGAGGATTGAGGATTGAGGATTGAGGATTGAGGATTGAAGATTGAGTGTTGAGGATTGAAGGTTGAGGATTGAGGATTGAGGATTGAGGATTGAGGATTGAAGATTGAGGATTGAGGATTGAGGATTGAGGATTGAAGATTGAGTATTGAGGATTGAATATTGAGGATTGAGGGTTGAGGATTGAGGATTGAGGATTGAGGATTGAGGATTGAGGATTGAAGATTGAGTGTTGAGGATAGAACATTGAGGATTGAGGGTTGAGGATTGAGGATTGAGGACTTAGGATTGAAGATTGAAGATTGAGTATTGAGGATTGAAGGTTGAGGATTGAGGATTGAGGATTGAGGATTGATGATTGAGTATTGAGGACTGATGGTTGAGGGTTGAGTGTTGAATACTGAGGATTGAGGATCGAGCATTGAGGATTGAGGATCGAGGATTGAAGATTGAGTATTGATGATTGAAGATGGGATGATCGAGGATTGAGGTTTGAAGATTGAGAACGAGTACTGACGGTTGAGGATTGAGGTTTGAGGATTGTGGATTGAGGATTGAGAATCAGGGTTGAGGGTTGAGGATAGAGGTTTGAGTATAGAATCCTGAGAATTCAGGATATTCTATTGAGGATTGAGGATTGACTACTGATTGTTGTGGACTGAGGGCTGAAGGTTGAGGACTCAGGATTGAGGATTGAGGATTGAAGATTGAGCATTGGGTATTGAGGATTGAAGAATGAGGATTGAAGATTGAGGATTGGGGATTGAGGATTGAAGAATGAGGATTGAGGATTTGTAATTGAGGATTGAGGATTGAAGACTGAGTATTGAGGATTGAAGATTGAGGATTGAGGATTGAGGATTGAGTATTGAGGATTGCGGATAGAGGGTTGAAGATTGAGTATTGAGGATTGAAGTTTGAGGATTGAGGATTGAGGATTGAGGATTGAGGATTGAAGATTGAGGATTGGGGACTGAGGTTTGACGATAGAGGATTGAGTATTGAGGTTTGAGAATTGAGGATTGATTATTGAAGATTGAATATTGAGGATTGAAGATGGAGGATTGAGGATTGAGGATTGAGGATTGAGGATTGAGGATGAGGGCTGAGGGTTGAGGATTGAGGTTCGAGGGCTGAGGACTGAGGATTGAGGATTGAGAATTGAGGATTGAGGATTGAGGAATGAAGATTGAGGATTGGGTATTGAGGATTGAAGAATGAGGATTGAGGATTGAGGATTGAGGATTGAGGATTGAAGATTGAGGATTGAGGATTGGGGATTGAATACTGAGTATTGAGGATTGAAGATTGTGGATTGAGGATTGAGGGTTGAGGATTGAGGTTTGAGGATTGAGCATTGAGGATTGAGGACTGAGGATTGAGTATTGGGGATTCAGCATTGAGGATTGAAGATTGAGGACCGGGGATTGAGGATTGAAGATTGAGGATTCAGGATTGTGGATCCGGGATTGAGGATTGGGGACTGAGTATTGAGGGTTGAGTGATGAGAATTGATGTTTGTGGATAGAGATCTGAAGATTGCAGATTGAGAATTGAGTATTGAAAACTGTGAATTGAGGATATTCTATTGAGGATTGAGGATTGACAACTGATTGTTGCGGACTCAGGGCTGAAGATTGAGAATTCAGGTTTGAGGATTCAGGATTGAGGTTTAAGGACTGAGGATTGAGGATTGAGGATTGAGGATTGAGGATTGTGGATTGAGGACGAGGACTGAGGGTTGAGTATTGACGTTTGAGATCTGAAGATTGCAGATTGAGAATTGAGAATTGAAAACTGTGAATTGAGGATATTCTATTGAGGATTGAGGATTGACAACTGATTGTTGCGGACTCAGGGCTGAAGATTGAGGATTCAGGATTGAGGATTCAGGATTGAGGTTTGAGGACTGAGGATTGAGGATTGAGGTTTGAGGATCGAGGATTGAGGATTGAGGATTGAAGATTGAGGATTGGGTATTGAGGATTGAACATTGAGGATTGAGGATTGAGTATTGGGGATTGAGGATTGAGGATTGAAGATTGAATATTGATGATTGATGTTTGAGGATCGACGATTGAGGGTTGTGGATCGAGCACGAGGACTGAGGGTTGAGTATTGATGTTTGAGGTCTGTGGATTAAGGATTGAGGATTGAGAATTGAGGATTGAGGATTGAGGATTGAAGATTGAGGATTGGGTGTTGAAGATTGAAGAATGAGGATTGAGGATTGAGGATTGAGGATTGAGGATTGAAGATTGAGTATTAAGGATTGAAGATTGAGGATTGAGGATTGAGGATTGAAGATTGAGGATTGAGGATTGAAGGTTGAGGATTGGGTATTGCGTATTGAACATTGAGGATTGAGGATTGAGGATTGAGGATTGAGGATTGAAGATTGAGGATTGAGGATCGAAGATTGAGTATTGAGGATTGAAGATTGAGGATTGAGGATTGAGGATTGAGGATTGAGGATTGAGGATTGAGGATTGAAGATTGAGGATTGTGGATTGAGGATTGATGATTGAGGATTGAAGATTGAGGATTGGGTATTGAGGATTGAAGAATGAGGATTAAGGATTGAGGATTGAGGATTGACGATTGAAGGTTGAGTACTAGGGATTGAAGATTGACGATTGAGGATTGAGGATTGAGGATTGAGGATTGAGGATTGAGGATTGAGGATGAAAGATTGAGTATTGAGGATTGAAGATTGAGGATTGAGGATTGAGGATTGAGGATTGAGGATTGATGATTGAGTATTGAGGACTGATGGTTGAGGGTTGAGTGTTGAATACTGAGGATTGAGGATTGAGCATTGAGGATTGAGGATTGAGGATTGAAGATTGAGTATTGATGATTGAAGATGGGAGGATTGAGGATTGAGGGTTGTGGATTGAGGACGAGGACAGAGGGTTGAGCATTGATGCCTGAGGTCTGAGGATTGAGGATTGAGGATTGCTAACTGAGGATTGAGGATTGAGGATTGAAGATTGAGAATTGGGTATTGAGGATTGAAGAATGAGGATTGAAGAATGTGGATTGAGGATTGAGTATTGAGGATTGAGGATTGAAGATTGAGTATTGAGGATTGAAGATTGACGATCGAGGATTGAGAATTGAGGATTGCGGATTGAAGATTGAGGATTGAAGATTGAGTATTGAGGATTGAAGGTTGAGGATTGTGGATTGAGTATTGAGGATTGAGGATTCAATATTGAGGATTGGGGACTGAGTGTTGAGGGTTGAGTGATGAGAATTGATGTTTGTGGATAGAGATTTGAAGATTGCAGATTGAGTATTGAGTATTGCAATCTGTGAATTGATGATATTCTATTGAGGATTGAGGATTGACAACTGATTGTTGAGGACTGAGGGCTGAAGCTTGAGGATTCAGGATTGAGGATTCTGGATTGAGGACTGAGCATTGAGGATTGAGGACTGAGGATTGAAGATTGAGTATTGATGATTGAAGATGGGAAGATTGAGGATTGAGGGTTGAGGTTTGAGGACGAGGACTGACGGTTGAGGATTGAGGTTTGAGGATTGTGGATTGAGGATTGAGAATGAGGGCTGAGGGTTGAGGATTGAGGTTTGAGTATAGAATCCTGAGAATTCAGGATATTCTATTGAGTATTGAGAATTGAGGATTGATGGTTGAGTATTGAGGATTGAGGATTGAGGATTGAGGATTGAGTACTGAAGATTGAGGATAGATGACTGAGGATTGACGATTGAGGATTGAGGATTGAGGATTGAGGATTGAAGATTGAGGATTGAATATTGAGGATTGAGGGTTGAGGATTGAGGATTGAGGATTGAGGATTCAGGATTGAGGATTGAGGATTGAAGATTGAGTGTTGAGGATTGAAGGTTGAGGATTGAGGATTGAGGATTGAGGATTGAGGATTGAAGATTGAGGATTGAGGATTGAGGATTGAGGATTGAGTATTGAGTATTGAAGATTGAATATTTATGATTGAAGGTTGAGGATTGCGGATTGAGGGTTGTGGATTGAGGACAAGGACTGAGGGTTGAGCATTGATGCCTGAGGTCTGATGATTGAGGATTGAGGATTGCTAACTGAGGATTGAGGATTGAGGATTGAAGATTGAGGATTGGGTATTGAGGATTGAAGAATGAGGATTGAAGAATGTGGATTGAGGATTGAGTATTGAGGATTGAGGATTGAAGATTGAGTATTGAGGATTGAAGATTGACGATCGAGGATTGAGAATTGAGGATTGATGATTGAGGATTGAGGATTGAGGATTGAGGATTGAGGATTGAGGATTGAAGATTGAGTATTGAGAATTGAAGATTGAGGATTGAGAATTGATAATTGAGGATTGAGGATTGAGGATTGAAGATTGAGGATTGGGGACTGAGGATTGAAGATTGAGGATTGAGGATTGAGGATTGACGATTGAGCGTTGAGAATTGACGATTCAGTATGGAGGATTGAAGATTGAGAATTGAGGATTGAGGGTTGAACATTGAGGACTGATTGTTGAGGGTTGAGTGATGAGAGTTGATGTTTGTGGATACAGGTTGGAAGATTGCAGATTGAGTATTGAGTATTGAAAGTTGTGAATTGAGGATATTCTATTGAGGATTGAGGAATGACAACTGATTGTTGAGGACTGAGGGCTGAAGATCGAGGATTCAGGATTGAGGATTCAGAATTGAGGTTTGAGGACTGAGGATTGAGGATTGAATATTCAGGTTTGAGGATTGACGCTTGAGGATTGAGGATTGAGGATGAAGGATTGAAGAGAGAGGACTGAGTACTGAGGATTGAGTGTTGAGAATTGATGTTTGAGGATTGAGATTTGATTATTGAATTTTGTGGATTGAGTATTGAACCATGAGAATTCAGGACATTCTATTGAGTATTGAGAATTGAGGATAGATGGTTGAGAATTGAGGATTGATGGTTGTCGGTTGTGTGTTGAATATTGAGGATTGAACATTGAGGACTGAGTGTTGAGTTATGAGTATTGATGTTTGTGGATAGAGATTTGAAGAATGCAGGCTGAGTATTGTGTATTGAAAACTGTGCACTAAGTACATTCTATTGAGGATTGAACATTGAGGACTGAGTGTTGAGGGTTGAGTTATGAGTATTGATGTTTGTGGATAGAGATTTGAAGAATGCAGACTGAGTATTGTGTATTGAAAACTGTGCACTGAGTACATTCTATTGAGGATTGAGGATTGACAACTGATTGTTGAGGACTGAGGGCTGAAGATTGAGGGTTCAGGGTTGAGGATTCAGAATTGAGATTTGAGGACTGAGGATTGAGGATTGAAGATTGAGTATTGAGAATTGAAGATTGAGAATTGAGGATTGAGGATTGAGGATTGAGGATTGAGGATTGAGGATTGAGGATTGAGGATTGAGGATTGAGGATTGAGGATTGAGGATTGAGGATTGAAGATTGAGTATTGAGGATTGAAGGTTGAGGATTGAGGATTGAGGGTTGTGGATTGAGGACTAGGACTGAGGGTTGTGTACTGATGCCTGAGGTCTGAGAATTGAGGATTGACGGTTGCGAAATGAGGATTGAGGATTGAGGATTGAAGATTGAGGATTGGGTATTGAGGATTGAAGAATGAGGATTGAAGAATGTGGATTGAGGATTGAGTATTGAGGATTGAGGATTGAAGAGTGAGTATTGAGGATTGAAGACTGAGGATTGAGGATTGAGGACTAGGACTGAGGGTTGAGCATTGATGCCTGAGGTCTGAGGATTGAGGATTGAGGATTGCTAACTGAGGATTGAGAATTGAGGATTGAAGGTTGAGGATTGGGTATTGAGGATTGAAGAATGAGGATTGAAGAATGTGGATTGAGGATTGAGTATTGAGGATTGAGGATTGAAGATTGTGGATTGAGGATTGAGGGTTGAGTATTGAGGTTTGAGGATTGAGCATTGAGGATTGCGGACTGAGGATTGAGTATTGGGGATTCAGCATTGAGGATTGAAGATTGAGGACTGGGGATTGAGGATTGAAGATTGAGGATTCAGGATTGTGGATTCGGGATTGAGGATTGGGGACTGAGTATTGAGGGTTGAGTGATGAGAATTGATGTTTGTGGATAGAGATCTGAAGATTGCAGATTGAGAATTGAGTATTGAAAACTGTGAATTGAGGATATTCTATTGAGGATTGAGGATTGACAACTGATTGTTGCGGACTCAGGGCTGAAGATTGAGAATTCAGGATTGAGGATTCAGGATTGAGGTTTAAGGACTGAGGATTGAGGATTGAGGATTGAGGATTGAGGATTGTGGATTGAGGACGAGGACTGACGGTTGAGTAATGACGTTTGAGATCTGAAGATTGCAGATTGAGAATTGAGTATTGAAAACTGTGAATTGAGGATATTCTATTGAGGATTGAGGATTAACGACTGATTGTTGCGGACTCAGGGCTGAAGATTGAGGTTTCAGGATTGAGGATTCAGGATTGAGGTTTGAGGACTGAGGATTGAGGATTGAGGATTGAGGATTGAGGATTGAGGATTGAGGATTGAGGATTGAAGATTGAGGATTGGGTATTGAGGATTGAACATTGAGGATTGAGGATTGAGTATTGAGGATTGAGGATTGAGGATTGAAGATTGAATATTGATGATTGATGATTGAGGATCGAGGATTGAGGGTTGTGGATTGAGGACGAGGACTGAGGGTTGAGTATTGATGTTTGAGGTCTGTGGATTAAGGATTGAGGATTGAGAATTGAGGATTGAGGATTGAGGATTGAAGATTGAGGATTGGGTGTTGATAGATTGAAGAATGAGGATTGAGGATTGAGGATTGAGGATTGAGGATTGAAGATTGAGTATTAAGGATTGAAGATTGAGGATTGAGGATTGAGGATTGAGGATTGAGGATTGAGGATTGAAGGTTGAGGATTGGGTATTGCGTATTGAACATTGAGGATTGAGGATTGAGGATTGAGGATTGGGGATTGAAGATTGAGGATTGAGGATCGAAGATTGAGTATTGAGGATTGAAGATTGATTATTGAGGATTGAGGATTGAGGATTGAGGATTGAGGATTGAGGATTGAAGATTGAGGATTGTGGATTGAGGATTGATGATTGAGGATTGAAGATTGAGGATTGGGTATTGAGGATTGAAGAATGAGGATTAAGGATTGAGGATTGAGGATTGACGATTGAAGGTTGAGTACTGGGGATTGAAGGTTGACGTTTGAGGATTGAGGATTGAGGATTGAGGATTGAGGATTGAGGATTGGGGATTGAAGATTGAGTATTGAGGATTGAAGATTGAGGATTGAGGATTGAGGATTGAGGATTGATGATTGAGTATTGAGGACTGATGGTTGAGGGTTGAGTGTTGAATACTGCGGATTGAGGATTGAGCATTGAGGATTGAGGATTGCGGATTGAAGATTGAGTATTGATGATTGAAGATGGAAGGATTGAGGATTGA
The DNA here is from genome assembly GCF_051401765.1 of Calliopsis andreniformis. Lineage (NCBI taxonomy): Eukaryota > Metazoa > Arthropoda > Insecta > Hymenoptera > Andrenidae > Calliopsis > Calliopsis andreniformis. Next base: position 609,476 of record NW_027480601.1, on the reverse strand, counting down.
GGTTTGAAGATTGAGGTCGAGTACTGACGGTTGAGGATTGAGGTTTGAGGATTGTGGATTGAGGATTGTGAATAAGGGCTGATGGTTGAGGATTGAGGTTTGAGTATAGAATCCTGAGAATTCAGGATATTCTATTGAGGATTGAGGATTGACTACTGATTGTTGTGGACTGAGGGCTGAAGGTTGAGGACTCAGGATTGAGGATTGAGAATTGAAGGTTGAGCATTGGGTATTGAGGATTGAAGAATGAGGATTGAAGATTGAGGATTGGGGATTGAGGATTGAAGAATGAGGATTGAGGATTTGTAATTGAGGATTGAGGATTGAAGACTGAGTATTGAGGATTGAAGATTGAGGATTGAGGATTGAGGATTGAGTATTGAGGATTGAGGATTGAGGGTTGAAGATTGAGTATTGAGGATTGAGGATTGAAGATTGAGTATTGAGGATTGAAGATTGACGATCGAGGATTGAGAATTGAGAATTGATGATTGAGGATTGAGGATTGAGGATTGAGGGTTGAGGATTGAGGATTGAAGATTGAGTATTGAGAATTGAAGATTGAGGATTGAGAATTGATAATTGAGGATTGAGGATTGAGGATTGAAGATTGAGGATTGGGGACTGAGGATTGAAGATTGAGGATTGAGGATTGAGGATTGACGATTGAGCGTTGAGAATTGACGATTCAGTATGGAGGATTGAAGATTGAGAATTGAGGATTGAGGATTGAACATTGAGGACTGATTGTTGAGGGTTGAGTGATGAGAGTTGATGTTTGTGGATACAGGTTGGAAGATTGCAGATTGAGTATTGAGTATTGAAAGTTGTGAATTGAGGATATTCTATTGAGGATTGAGGAATGACAACTGATTGTTGAGGACTGAGGGCTGAAGATCGAGGGTTCAGGGTTGAGGATTCAGAATTGAGATTTGAGGACTGAGGATTGAGGATTGAAGATTGAGTATTGAGAATTGAAGATTGAGAATTGAGGATTGAGGATTGAGGATTGAGGATTGAAGGTTGAGGATTGGGTATTGAGGATTGAAGAATGAGGATTGAAGAATGTGGATTGAGGATTGAGTATTGAGGATTGAGGATTGAAGATTGTGGATTGAGGATTGAGGATTGAGGATTGAGGATTGAGTATTGAGGGTTGAGGATTGAAGATTGAGTATTGAGGATTGAAGATTGACGATCGAGGATTGAGAATTGAGGATTGATGATTGGGGATTGAGGATTGAGGATTGAGGATTGAGGATTGAGGATTGAAGATTGAGTATTGAGGATTGAAGATTGAGGATTCAGAATTGATAATTGAGTACTGAGGATTGAGGATTGAAGATTGAGGACTGGGGACTGAGGATTGAAGATCGAGGATTGAGGATTGAGGATTGACGATTGAGCGTTGAGGATTGAAGATTCAGTATGGAGGATTGAAGATTGAGAATTGAGGATTGAGGATTGAACATTGAGGACTGAGTGTTGAGGGTTGAGTGATGAGAGTTGATGTTTGTGGATACAGGTTGGAAGATTGCAGATTGAGTATTGAGTATTGAAAGCTGTGAATTGAGGATATTCTATTGAGGATTGAGGAATGACAACTGATTGTTGAGGACTGAGGGCTGAAGATCGAGGATTCAGGATTGAGGATTCAGAATTGAGGTTTGAGGACTGAGGATTGAGGATTGAAGATAGAGGTTTGAGGATTGACGCTTGAGTATTGAGGATTGAGGATGAAGGATTGAAGAGAGAGGACTGAGTACTGAGGATTGAGTGTTGAGAATTGATGTTTGAGGATTGAGATTTGATTATTGAATTTTGTGGATTGAGTATTGAACCATGAGAATTCAGGACATTCTATTGAGTATTGAGAATTGAGGATTGATGGTTGAGAATTGAGGATTGATGGTTGTCGGTTGTGTGTTGAATATTGAGGATTGAACATTGAGGACTGAGTGTTGAGTGTTGAGTTATGAGAATTGATGTTTGTGGATAGCGATTTGAAGAATGCAGACTGAGTATTGTGTATTGAAAACTGTGCACTGAGTACATTCTATTGAGGATTGAGGATTGACAACTGATTGTTGAGGACTGAGGGCTGAAGATTGAGGGTTCAGGGTTGAGGATTCAGAATTGAGATTTGAGGACTGAGGATGGAGGATTGAAGATTGAGTATTGAGAATTGAAGATTGAGAATTGAGGATTGAGGATTGAGGATTGAGGATGAGGGCTGAGGGTTGAGGATTGAGGTTTGAGGACTGAGGACTGAGGATTGATGATTGAGAATTGAGGATTGAGGATTGAGGGTTGAAGATTGAGGATTGGGTATTGAGGATTGAAGAATGAGGATTGAGGATTGAGGATTGAGGATTGAGGATTGAAGATTGAGTAATGAGGATTGAAGATTTACGATCGAGGATTGAGAATTCAGGATTGCGGATTGAAGATTGAGGATTGAAGATTGAGTATTGAGGATTGAAGGTTGAGGATTGTGGATTGAGGATTGAGGATTGAGGATTCAATATTGAGGATTGGGGACTGAGTGTTGAGGGTTGAGTGATGAGAATTGATGTTTGTGGATAGAGATTTGAAGATTGCAGATTGAGTATTGAGTATTGCAATCTGTGAATTGATGATATTCTATTGAGGATTGAGGATTGACAACTGATTGTTGAGGACTGAGGGCTGAAACTTGAGGATTCAGGATTGAGGATTCTGGATTGAGGACTGAGCATTGAGGATTGAGGACTGAGGATTGAAGATTGAGTATTGATGATTGAAGATGGGAAGATTGAGGATTGAGGGTTGAGGATTGAGGACGAGGACTGACGGTTGAGGATTGAGGTTTGAGGATTGTGGATTGAGGATTGAGAATGAGGGCTGAGGGTTGAGGATTGAGGTATGAGTAAAGAATCCTGAGAATTCAGGATATTCTATTGAGTATTGAGAATTGAGGATTGATGGTTGAGTATTGAGGATTGAGGATTGAGGATTGAGGATTGAGTACTGAAGATTGAGGATAGATGACTGAGGATTGACGATTGAGGATTGAGGATTGAGGATTGAGGATTGAAGATTGAGGATTGAATATTGAGGATTGAGGGTTGAGGATTGAGGATTGAGGATTGAGGATTCAGGATTGAGGATTGAGGATTGAAGATTGAGTGTTGAGGATTGAAGGTTGAGGATTGTGGATTGAGGATTGAGGATTGAGGATTGAAGATTGAGGATTGAGGATTGAGGATTGAGGATTGAGTATTGAGTATTGAAGATTGAATATTTATGATTGAAGGTTGAGGATTGCGGATTGAGGGTTGTGGATTGAGGACAAGGACTGAGGGTTGAGCATTGATGCCTGAGGTCTGAGGATTGAGGATGAGGATTGCTAACTGAGGATTGAGGATTGAGGATTGAAGATTGAGGATTGGGTATTGAGGATTGAAGAATGAGGATTGAAGAATGTGGATTGAGGATTGAGTATTGAGGATTGAGGATTGAAGATTGAGTATTGAGGATTGAAGATTGACGATCGAGGATTGAGAATTGAGGATTGATGATTGAGGATTGAGGATTGAGGATTGAGGATTGAGGATTGAGGATTGAAGATTGAGTATTGAGAATTGAAGATTGAGGATTGAGAATTGATAATTGAGGATTGAGGATTGAGGATTGAAGATTGAGGATTGGGGACTGAGGATTGAAGATTGAGGATTGAGGATTGAGGATTGACGATTGAGCGTTGAGAATTGACGATTCAGTATGGAGGATTGAAGATTGAGAATTGAGGATTGAGGATTGAACATTGAGGACTGATTGTTGAGGGTTGAGTGATGAGAGTTGATGTTTGTGGATACAGGTTGGAAGATTGCAGATTGAGTATTGAGTATTGAAAGTTGTGAATTGAGGATATTTTATTGAGGATTGAGGAATGACAACTGATTGTTGAGGACTGAGGGCTGAAGATCGAGGACTCAGGATTGAGGATTCAGAATTGAGGTTTGAGGACTGAGGATTGAGGATTGAGGATTGAGGATTGAGGATTGAGGATTGAGGATTGAGGATTGAAGATTGAGGATTGGGTATTGAGGATTGAACATTGAGGATTGAGGATTGAGTATTGAGGATTGAGGATTGAGGATTGAAGATTGAATATTGATGATTGATGATTGAGGATCGAGGATTGAGGGTTGTGGATTGAGGACGAGGACGGAGGGTTGAGTATTGATGTTTGAGGTCTGTGGATTAAGGATTGAGGATTGAGAATTGAGGATTGAGGATTGAGGATTGAAGATTGAGGATTGGGTGTTGAAGATTGAAGAATGAGGATTGAGGATTGAGGATTGAGGATTGAGGATTGAGGATTGAGGATTGAGGTTTGAGTATAGAATCCTGAGAATTCAGGATATTCTATTGAGTATTGAGAATTGAGGATTGATGGTTGAGTATTGAGGATTGAGTATTGAGGATTGAGGATTGAGGATTGAGGATTGAAGATTGAGTATTGAGGATTGAAGCCTGACGATATAGGATTGAGGATTGAGGATTGAGGATTGAGGATGGAGGATTGAAGATTGAGTATTGAGTATTGAAGATTGATAATCGACGATTGAGGATTGAGGATTGAGGATTGAAGATTGAGGATTGGGGACTGAGGATTGAAGATTGAGGATTGAGGATTGAGGATTGAGGATTGAGCGTTGAGGATTGAAGATTCAGTATGGAGGATTGAAGACTGAGAATTGAGGATTGAGGATTGAACATTGAGGACTGAGTGTTGAGGGTTGAGTGATGAGAGTTGATGTTTGTGGATAGAGATTTGAAGATTGCAGATTGAGCATTGAGTATTGAAATATGTGAATTGAGGATATTGTATTGAGGATTGAGGATTGACAACTGATTGTTGAGGACTGAGGGCTGAAGATTGAGGATTCAGGATTGAGGATTCAGAATTGAGGTTTGAGGACTGAGGATTGAGGATTGAAGATTAAGTATTGAGGACTGAAGATTGAGGATTGGGTATTGAGGATTGAAGAATGAGGATTGAGTATTGAAGGTTGAGGATTGATGATTGAGGATTGAGGATTGAGGATTGAGGACTGGGGATTGAGTATTGATGGTTGAGGATTGATGATTGAGGATTCAGGATTGAGGATTGGGGATCGAGGATTGAGGATTGAGGATTGAGTATTGAAGGTTGAGGATTGATGATTGAGGATTGAGGATTGAGGATTGGGGATCGAGGGTTGAGGATTGAAGATTGAGGACCGGAGACTGAGGATTGAATATTCAGGATTGAGGATTGAGGATTGAGGATTGAGGATTGAGGATTGAAGAATGAGGATTGGGGATTGAGGGTTGAAGGTTGAGGACTGAGTGTTGAGCGTTGCGCGATGAGAATTGGTGTTTGTGGATTGAGATTTGAAGATTGAGGATTGGGGATTGAGTATTGAAAACCGTGAATCCAGGATGTTCTATTGAGGATTGAGGATTGACAATTGATTGTTGATGACTGAGGGATGAAGATCGAGGAATCAGGATTGAGGATTCGGGATTGAGGTTTGAGGACTGAGGATTGAGGGTTGAGGGTTGAGGATTGAGCACTGACGCTTGAGGATTGAGGATTGAGGATTTAGGATTGTGCATTGAAGAGAGAGGACAGAGTGTTGAGGATTGATTGTTGAGTATTGATGTTTGAGGATTGAGATTTGATTATTGAATAATGTGGATTGAGTATTGAACCATGCGAATTCAGGATATTCTATTGAGTATTGAGAATTGAGGATTGATGGTTGAGTATTGAGGATAGATGGTTGAGGGTTGTGTGTTGAATATTGAGGATTGAGGATTGAAGATTGAGGATTGAGGATTGAGAATTGAGGATTGAGGATTGAAGATAGAGGATTGGGGACTGCGTGTTGAGGGTTGAGTAAAGAGAATTGATTTTTGTGGATAGAAATTTGAAGATTGCAGCTTGAGTATTCAGTATTGAAACCTGTGAATTGAGGATATTCTATTGAGGATTGAGGATTGAAGATTGAGGATTGAGCATCGATGATTCAGGATTGAGGATTGAGGATTGAATAATGAAGATTGAGGATTGAATATTGAGGATTGAGCGTTGAGGACTGAGGATTGACAATTGAGGATGAGGATTGAGGATTGAACATTGACTACTGAGATTTGGGGATTGAGAGTTGAAGGATGAAGATCGAGGATTCAGTATTTAAAACTGAGAATTGACGATATTCTATTGTAAATTGAGGATTGAGTATTGAGGATTGAGGATTGAGGGTTGATGGTTGAAGATTGAGGATTGACGATTGAGGATTGAGCATTGAGGATTGAGGCTTGAGGGTTGAGGATTGAGGATTGAAGATTGAGGATTGAGGATTAAGTTTTGAGGATTGAGGATTGAGGATTGTAGCTTGAGGACTGAATATTGAGGATTGAGAACTGAGTATTGAGGATTGAGGATTGTGTATTGCGGATTGAGTATCGAAGATTGAGGATTGAGGATTGAGCATTGAGGATTGAGGATTGAGGATTGAGGATTGAGGACTGAGGTTTGAGGACTGAGGTTTGAGGATTGAGGATTGAGGATAGAGGATTGAGGATTGAGGATTGCGGATTGCGGATTGAGGATTGATGGTTCAGGATTGAGGATGATGATTGAGGATTGAGGATTGAGGATTGAAGATTCAGGACCGAGTGTTGAGGATTGAGTGTTCAGACCTGTTGTTTGTTGACTGAGATTTGAGGATTGAGGTTTGCGGATTGAAAACTGAAGATTGAGGATATTTTATTGAGGATTGACGATTGAGGATTAAGGTTTGAGTACTGAGGATTGAGGATTGAGGATTGATGGTTGCGGATTGAGGATTGAGAGTTGAGGCTTGAGAATTGAATATTGAGGATAGGGGATTGACGATTGAGGATTAATGTTTGAGGACTGAGGGTTGAGGATTGAGGATTGAGGATTGAAGATTGTGGACTGACGTTTGAGGATTGAGTGTTGATGATTGAGGATTGAGGATCGAGGGTGAGGATTGAAGATTGAGGGCTGAGGGTTGAGGATTGAGTATTGAGGATTGAGGATTGAGGATTGATGGTTGAGGATTGAGGATTGACGATTGAGGATTCAGGATTGAGAATTGGGGATTGAGTACTGATAATTGAGGATAGAGTGTTGTGAACTGAGTATTGAGCATTGAATATTGAGGATAGAAGTTTGATGACTGAGGTTTGACGATTGAGATTTAAATATTCGAGATTCAGGATTGATTATTGAAAGCAGAGAATTGAGGATATTCTATTGAGGATTGAGAATTCAGGATTGAGGATTGAGGATTGACGGTTTCGGATTTAGGATTGAAGATTGAGGATTGAGGATTGATGACTGATGACTGAGGATTGAGGATTGAATATTGAGGATTGATGGTTGAGGACTGAGGATTGAGGATTGAGCATTGAGAATTGAGGACTGAAAATTGAGGAATGAGATTTGGGGTTTGAGAGTTGAAGATTGAAGATTGAGGATTCAGTATTGATGACTGAGAATTGACGATATTCTATTGAAGATTGAGGATTGAGTAATTGGGACTCAGGATTGAGGACTAATGGTTGAGGTTTGAGGATTGACGATTGAGGATTGAGGATTAAGGTTTGATGATTGAGGACAGAGGTTTGAGGACTGAGGATTCAGGACTGAGGGTTGAAGATTGAGGACCGAGGATTGAGGATTGAAGGGTCCAGAATTGTTGTTTGTAGATTGAGGTATGAAGGTTGCTGATTGAGTATTGAAAACTGAGAATTGGGGATATTTTATTGAGGATGGAGGATTGAGGATCGAGGGTTCAGGATTGAGGATTGAAGATTGAGGATTGAGGATTGAGGATTGAGGATTGAGGATTGAGGATTGAGGATTGAGGATTCAAGATTGAGTATTGAGGATTGACGATTGACGATTGAGGATTGAGAATTGAGGATTGAGGATTGAAGAATGAGCATTGAAGATTGAGGATTGAGGATTGAAGATTGAGGATTGCGGATTGTCGATTGAGGACTGAGGATGAGGGCTGAGTGTTGAGGATTGAGGTTTGAGGACTGAGGACTGAGGATTGAGGATTGAGAATTGAGGATTGAGGATTGAGGATTGAAGATTGAGGATTGGGTATTGTGGATTGAAGAATGAGGATTCAGGATTGTGGATTCAGGATTGAGGATTGAAGGTTGAGTATTGAGGATTGAAGATTGAGGATTGAGGATTGAGGATTGAGGATTGAGGATTGAAGATTGAGGATTGGGGACTGAGTGTTGAGGGTTCAGTGATGAGACCTGATGTTTGTGGATAGAGATTTGAAGATTGCAGATTGAGTATTGAGTATTGAAAACTGTGAATTGATGATATTCTATTGAGGATTGAGGATTGACGTCTGACTGTTGAGGTCTGAGGTCTGAAGACAGAGGATTCAGGATTGACGATTCAGGATTGAGGTTCGAGGACTGAGAATTGAGGATTGAGGATTGAGGATTGAGGATTGAAGATTGGGGATTTGGGACTGAGTGATGAGGGTTGAATGATGAGAATTGATGTTTGTGGATAGAGATTTGAAGATTGCAGATTGAGTATTGAGTATTGAAAACTGTGAGTTGATGATATTCTATTGAGGATTGAGAATTGACAACTGATTGTTGAGGACTGAGGACTGAAGATTGAGGATTCACGATTGAGGATACAGGTTTGAGGTTTGAGGACTGAGGATTGAGAATTGAGGATTGAGGATTGAGGCTTGAGGATTGAGGATTGAGTATTGAGGATTGAAGATTGAGGATTGGGTATTGAGGATTGAAGAATGAGGATTAAGGATTGAGGGTTGAGGATTGAGGACGAGGACTGACGGTTGAGGATTGAGGTTTGAGGTTTGAGGATTGAGTATTGAGGACTGACGATTGAGGATTGAGGATTGAGCATTGAGGATTGAAGGATGAGGATTGAGGATTGAGGATTGAAGGTTGAGTATTGAGAAATGAATGTTGACGATTGAGGATCGAGAATTGGGCATGGAGGTTTGTAGAATGAGCATGGAAGATTGAGTATTGAGGATTGAAGGTTAAGGATTGTGGATTGAGGATTGGTGATTTAGGATAGAATATTGAGGATTGGGGACTGAGTGTTGAGGGTTGAGTGATGAGAATTGATGTTTGTGGATAGTGATTTGAAGATTGCAGATTGTGTATTTAGTAATGAAAATTGTGAGTTGATGATATTCTATTGAGGAATGAGGATTGACAACTGATTGTAGAGGACTGAGTGCTGAAGATTGAGGATTCACGGTTGAGGATTCAGGACTGAGGTTTGAGGACTGAGGATTGAGGATTGAGGATTGAAGATTGAGGATTGCGGATCGTCGATTGAGGATTGAGGATGAGGGATGTGGGTAGAGGATTGAGGTTTGAGATCTGAGGACTGAGGA